>NC_079294.1:18552866-18855897 GCF_023638135.1 Falco biarmicus | reverse complement strand
TGTTAAAAATCTTTGGGCTGATAATCAGCTAAAATTGTTGAATCAAATATTTATGCAGGTACTATCAAATATTTTTATTTGTTTTTGATCAAATACTTGAGGTAGAACTGGTGCATGGAGATGGAAAATATTTTCATCTTACTGATTTTACTAAATGTCTTTTTTTGTAGTAGAAATTCTCCTGAAAGCTGACTGATATTTAGATAAGTAGTGTTTAAAATGTGACTCTGAATCATGTTTTGCAATATGCCAAATCTGGATCAAACCTGAAGTGCTAGATACTTTTAAGTTTCATTATCTCTGAAGTCCAGACAGTTGATTATGGAAGTGTTGGTTGTTTTGGTGGTCTCTTGTCAACTTCACATGGAGCAGGGTTATCACCAACACTAGATCAGTTTAGTTATGCTGTGTCTGGCCAGTGTTAAAAACCTCCAAGCATGGAGGTTTCACAACCCGTCTGGGAAAGCTGTTCCAGTGCTTCACTACTCTCAGTGAACAAGCTTTCCCAAATGTCCAATCTGAACCTCCCAAGTCACAGGTTGTGGTCATTGCACCATGTTATTGTTAGACTATGTGATTAATCATGGTGAAATCAAAAGCCTGGTGAGGTTCAGATGAATATTGACAGATAGAGGAACCCTAGCAAACCTAGTCAATGAAAACTGGAAGACACAGACTTGACAGCTCCTAAGACTACCAAAGGAGACAGATTAGACCATTTTTGCAGGTGTGAAACCCAAAGAAACTCTCCCGGAAGTCATTGCAGAATGAGGTATTGCCTGCAGGGGACTCACTATGGGATGCGGGGGAAGGGCACTTTGGAATTGCTTAAAGGTTATTATTCGATGCTTTTAGCAGGACTGTGGGAACGTGTGAAGCTTTATGGAATGGTTAGAGGAAGGACCAAAGGATGGGGAAAGGTGGGATCTGTGTAGCAGGGAGGAACAAGCCTGATCTGATTTCTTTGTTGACCTGTCTATGCTGGCTGCTTTTCATCACCTTATCAACCCCTGGGTTTTTTCAGTTCTCATTTTCTGAGTTTTTAAATGTAGCTCACTGTTCTTTATTTCTCTTTTTAAAAGACTGGCCTTTACTATGCCCACTGAAGTCCTCTGGGACCTCCATGACTTCTAAAAGGTAAGTGGTTCAGAGAGAACTCCTGCTAGTTCACAAGGTGCCTGTCGGATTTAATCTGTCTTTGCCATTTGAAAATATCTAACTTCTTCAGTGTCTTTGAGATGTTTTTCACCTAATCTGGCCTCTAATCCTACTCATTAAAATCAATTTCATTAAGTATCTGATCGCTGTTTATGAAGTCTGCAACAAAAAAAGACATTGAATCTGTGGCATTTGCCCTCCTTCCTCATTAAATAATAGATTTTTAGTTTTGACTGCTTTTTATTTCCAATTAATTTACAAAACATTTCTCTAATTTTTATGCCCCTTCCTAACGGCAATCTTTTTAATCTTAACCTCTAATTTTTTCCTAGTCTTTTGTTGTGTTATTCTCATATAGTCACTCTTAGGAATTTGTTGTTTTATTCCACCATTTGTTTGCACATCTCCATTTTGACTTTCAAATTTTTACAGAACTCTTGAACCAGAACTTTTAAGCTGTTAATATGGTTCCTGTTTTTCTTCATGAGAAATAGTTTGTCATTTCTCCTTTATTATAGTACCTTTTATTAACTGCCACCCTCCTTGAAGAGACTTTTTCTCTGAGAATCTTAGCAAGAGGGGTTAGAAAACGGTTGCCTAAGTTTCTTGGTCTGCTTTTTCTTTTTCTTTTCTTTTTTTTTTTTAATTAAAATATATTGTCCTTACAATACTGCATATTTCTTTCCTCAGAATCACAAATTCTACCATATTAAGTTATGTGTCACCTAAATTGCATTCCACACAAATACTCTCCAACAGTTTTCACCTGCAATAATTGTATCTGGCAATTTCGGCCACCTTTAAAATAAAAAGTAACTTACAAGACGTGTCCTATCATACTCTTTTCCAAAGCTACCAGAGTAATTTCAGTTTTTCATTGCCACTAGTCCTATCAGCTTAAATTATTTTTCCAGTGTGTCCTATGATGATGGATTTGGATACATTTTTCAAATTAGGTCCTGCTTCAGTGTGTTTTTTGAAAGTGTGCTCTTTTCAATTTAGTTAAGTTTCTATCCCTTTAGAATTTGGTCTATGCTTCAAGAGGAAGACATAATAAATGTGGGTTTAGTGTTTACTTCAGACCTTGGAATATATTTATTAAAAAATCGGAAAGAAAAAAAGTTCTGAACATCTGAAAAGTCAGGTATTTCCAAGAGGGAAGCATTTATTCTGTTTTACTTTCAGTCCAAAATATATGCCTTGGTTCATTTCCTAAATAATGGTTCATCTCACAAATAATGAATGTGTGAAAGGAGATTTAAAAACTGTATTGAAAACAGTCTTATGTGCAATGTGTTTCAGCAGTTAATAACTGCTTTCTGCATTGTCAGACAAAACACACACTTCATGTGCCATTGCCAGCTCAGAAGTTCAAGAACAAGTGAAAACTGTTACAAACATTTTTTTGTTACTGATCCTATACAAAGATACTAAAGTGCATTTAGCCAAGGTTGCAAAGCAATTCAAAGTCACCCAAAGTTGCAGAAATATTTCTATGGCCTGGTTTTGTTGTTTGGTGGTTTGGTTTTTCTCGGGTTTTTTTCCCCAAAGCAATGACTTGTGCTGTGCACTCATAAAACCTTTTTCAGGAAAGATACTCAGTGAGCCGTTTTCTATGTTTTATGTGTTTTGCCTGGCTGGAACTTTGTTGCTTGAGTTCCTTTGTATGCTGAACAAGATTATTGAATGAAATGCAGCATTTTACATGTTTCTGGCAACAACACAGAGCCATAAATCACCCATGTCAAGCCTTTTGAAGACCCTGGGTATGCAAGTTGCTAGCTTGTGTCAAAGCCTTTCCCATAATGATGGAGGACATTTTGGGCACAGAGAGCACAAGATGATAGAGTTTTTAACTCTTGGAGAAGTAAGGAGGGGGGTTAGAAGAACTGCCACCTTTGACTTCTGGAGAGCAGACTTTGGCCTGTTTAGGAGACTGGTTGACAGAGTCCCTAGGCAGGCAGTCCTGAAGGGCCAGGGAGTCCAGGAAGGCTGGGCATTCCTCAAGAAGGAAATCCTAAAGGCACAAGAGCAGGCCATCCCCATGTGCCAAAAGACAAGCTGGCAAAAGAGACCACCAGCCTGGCTGAACAAAGAGCTTTGGCTGGAACTTGGAAGAAAAGACATCTTACAATCTTTGGAAGAAGGGGCAGGCAACTCAGGAGGGCTACAAGTATGGCATGAGGTTTTGCAGGAAGAAAATTAGAAGGACTGAAGCCCAACTAGAACTTAATACGGCTACTGCCATAAAAGACCATAAACCATGTTTCTGTAAATATATTAGCAACAAAAGGAGAGCTACAGAGAATCTCCATCCTTTATTGGACACAGGGGGAAGGAAACATACTGGCAAAGGCTGAAGTACTTAATGCCTTCTTTGCCTCAGTCTTTAATAGTAAGTCCATTTTTTCTCTGGGTACCCAGCCCCCTGAGCTGGAAGACATGGACAGGGAGCAGAATGAATCCAAGGGGGAACGGTTAGTGACCTGCTACACCACTTAGACACACGCAAGTCCATGAGGCCAGATGGAATCCACGCAAGGGTACTGAGGGAGCTGGCAGAAGTGCTCACCAAGCCACTTTCCATCATTTATCAGCAGTCCTGGCTAACAGGGAAGTCCCAGTTGAGTGGGAGTTAGCAAATGTGATGCCCATCTACAAGAATGGCCAGAAGGAGGATATGGGGAGCTGCAGGCCTGTCAGCCTGACCTCTGTGCTGGGGAAGGTTATGGAGCAGATCAGCCTGAGCGCCATCACACAGCACATGCAGGACAGCCATGGGATCAGGCCCAGCCAGCGTGGGTTTATGACAGACAGGTCCTGCTCAACAAACCTGATCTCCCTCTACAACAAGGTGACCCACCTAGTGGGTTAGGGAAAGGCTGTGCATGTTGTGTACCTGGACATCAGTAAAGTCTTTGACACATTCCCACAGCATTCTCTGGGGAAACTGGCTGCTCACGGCTTGGATGGGTGCACTCTGTGCTGGGTAAAAAGCTGCTGGATGGCCGGGCCCAAAGAGTGGTGGTGGATGGAGTTAAAAGCCAGTTGGCAGCTAGTCACAAGTGGTGTTCCCCAGGGCTCAGTGCTGGGGCCAGCTCTGTTTAACATCTTTATCAATGACCTGGACGAGGGGACTGGGTGCACCCTCAGTAAGTCTGAAGACAACACTAAGTTGTGGGGGCGTGTTGACCGGCTGGAGGGCAGGCAGGCTCTGCAGGGGGATCTGGACAGGCTGGACCCGTGGGCCAAGGCCAGTTGTACCAGGTTCAACAAGGCTCAGTGCCGGGTCCTGCGCTTGGGTCACACCAGCCCCACACAGCGCTACGGGCTGGGGGCAGAGCGGCTGGAAAGTGCCTGGGGGAAAAGGGCCTGGGGGTGCTGGCTGACAGCTGGATGAACATGGGCCAGCAGCGTGCCCAGGTGGTCCAGAAGGCCAACAGCATCCTGGCTTGTATCTGAAACAGTGTGTCCCCCTGTACTCGGCACTGGTGAGGCTGCACTTTGAACACTATGTTCAGTTTTGGGCCCCTCACTGCAGGAGGGACATTGAGGTGCTGGAGCATGTCCAGAGATGGAAAATGGAGCCGGTGAAGGGTCTGGAGCATAAGTCTTATGAGGAGCATCTGAGGGAACTGGGCTTGCTTAGCCTGGTGAAGAGGAGGCTCAGGGAAGACATCACTCTACAGCTACCTGACAGGAGGCTGTAGCGAGGGAGGTGCCAGTGTCTGCTCCCAGGTAACAAGTGATAGGACAAGAGAAAACAGTCTCAAGTTACACCAGGGGAGGTTTAGATTGGACATGAGGAAAAATTTCTTCACCAAAAGGGTTGTCAAGCACTAGAACAGGCTGCTCAGGGAAGTGGTTGAGTCACCATCCTTGTTGATATTTAAAAGATGTGTAGATGTGGCACTTTAGGGATATGGTTTAGTGGTGGACTTGGCAGTGCTAGGTTAACGGTTGGATTCAATCTTAAAGGTCTTTTCCAACCTAAATGATTCTATGATTCTATAATATTTACCAGCACTTATTGACATCATTATCCAGACTACTAAGGTTAAATTAACACAACTTTGATCTTGCTAGAACTGATGGCTTCATTATATGGGTTTATCTATGGGCATTTTTCATATCCCTTACACAGAAAGTCTGGTTAGTTGCAATGTAGTAGCCAGGTTGCCATCGCAACTAACTTCAGAGCTTGATGAAATAGTAAGTTAATCAATATCAGTCAAATTCTTCCTTTGCAAGGGTGTCTTAACAAGACCATGACTTGTTAAAATACAGAAAACTTGTGAAGAAACTTTCCACATAGGACAGGCTGCACTGGAAAAATCCAAATGAATGCTTGCCAGTTAAAGCTGAGCAGCGTCAAAGGGATAAGTAAAACCAGCATATCGTGGGGAAGGAATATGTGGTCATTAGGCTGAGAAACTTGAGTAACTTCATTAACATGGCTAACAATGTCATTATAGTGATGCATTATTTTGAAATCTGTAAATTACCAAACCATACCAGTATAAAGTAGTTCTACCTTAAGATCATTATATGATTTATAGGGCTGAAAAATTATTCTCAAAATACTTGATCAAGAACAGAGAGAGAGAGATGTAATGATTTTCATTGTTTTTCAAAGTGTTCACCTACAGAAAGAGACACCTTTCAGAGCACAAGTGAATGAATGCTGTTGCCCTTTCTTCTCTCTTCTAATTTAACACTTCCGACTTCACTTCTGCTCTGCCAGCTCAGATTGAAGTTCGGAATTCAACAAAGAGAAGCAAAAAGCAAGAAAGTAAAGAAAAATTGAAAGGTAGGGGAAGAGATAAACGGTGATGGAAAACGTAGGAATCAAAGGCACAAAACAAAGATATACCCCAATTTATATCAGGGTAACATGAGACCTATCAATAACTAACACTAAAGTCAGTGGTGTTTTCTAGAGCATATCAATATGGACAGAGTGGAAAGGTACCTTCTGCCCTTTCTCAGCATACTATTTCAACAAGATTCCTATCTGTCCAAAGCACTTGTAGTATTTCATAAACTACAATACAGTATTTTCATGCTTTAGCCAAGGTTTATAAAGCTTGGTACCAGCCAGAAATTAGGTATGTCAGACATACAGATATCAGAAATTTCCTGAGCTACATAACACTACAAGCAAAGAGAATGTGTTCTTAAACTTTTCCCTGTAGCTCTGCTACTGGCCAGTGTCAGGGAAAAGATAACTTTCTGACTCCCTGTGGCCATTATAATAGAGTGTTGCTTGTACTTTGAAAATGAAGATAAATATCACCGAGTTTTAAATTTTACAAGCAAATCTTCCTTAAAACATTCATTATGTGTATTTATTTAATTATGCATGAATACAAATCCTCAAATTGTGCTTTTACTGAGGATGAATTACTGAAGCATGGTATAAATCTTCAAGTAGAGCTTGCACAGGTCTTAAATGCTCCATTAGTTTTAATTGTGGCTTGTTTCAGGGATAGAATCTGATTGTAGGGTTGTAGGCTGGATCAAGGAGCACAAAAACTTAAGTGTTCGCTCCTCTTGAAAAGTGTAAATGCTAGATTAGACATCCTATAAAGGCCGTGCAGATAGGCAGTACAGTCTTCAGATATATAGCAACAATTAATTAATTCATTACAGTTTTGACCTGACTTAATGTTAATTGTTAATCTGAATAAATTGAAACAGAAACTTTTTGACCAGCCTGTTCTACTTTTGGTTTTTCCCATTTTTATATCTCAGAAACACCGTTTCTGATTCGTTCACATTAAACCATGAAGTAACAACAAGGTTTATTGTTGGTTTGTTCCCAGTACCTATGAATCAAGTTGTCTCTAGGCAGTTTTAAATGTGACTAGCAGTATAGCAGCTAGTTAATTTACCTATGCAAAATGACACAGTCAGTTTGAGCATCCCCCTGTATATTTAAGCAACGTAAGTAATTTTCTGAACTAAAACCTCTTCGTGGGTCTCCATCACTGTGCTTATTTATTAATCAAGGAAATTTAATTTAGTTACTACATTGTTTTAATCCTTATGGAAGAACTTTGTACTTTACAATTCATACATACTTACTTGCAAGTGTAGTAAGTGAGAGCAAAGTCCACTAGAGTAAGTACACGCTGTGAAATAATGAAGATGCAATTTTGCTTCATCTGAGATAGTGTGTGTTGGAGCTGATTTATTCACTTGGACTTAAGAAGCAGGCAAAGTACAACTGTAAGGAACAAGCTCATTCATTTGTGAGTGGTTTTCTTTGCCAGGCTTCACTTGAAAGAGGTAAGGTGCCTGTCTAGTGTTGTTTTCCAAAGCTGCTTTCTTAATAATTTATAATTCCAACTTCTGAAATTCTAGAATTAAATGGATCTGTAAATCATTTCAATGTGTAATATAAGGGAAGAAAAAAGCCTTATTCACTCAAAAATGCTAAAGAAAAACAAAACAGCCTTTAAAATAACTCCAGATCCAAGTACAGATTTCCTGAAGTTTAGTGATGCTTGTGGATTATATTTTGATTTTAAGTAATTTATAATATAATAATTAATAATAGCAACAATAATGGAAGCTTTCAGGAAACAGGAAAACTTTCATCAAGTCCAACCAGTAATTTTCCGGTTTATTATGATCCCAATGTCAAATGATCAACTTTGCATAAAATAGCAAATTGTGTGTTAATAGCAAATCAGAACTATTACTGAATGGTTTTAGGTAGAATAGAAAACTCTTTTGCTGGTTTTCTTTATGGTGGGTGTAAAAATTAATTCTCAAATCTGAACTTTATTACAGTGATTTATCTTGGACATTTTAAAAAACATGTGCTGAATATTTTTCCACTCTGGAAAACTGTTTGCTGAATCTGCTGCTATGGCATTAGATTTATAAGGAATGTGGCTTTGTTCCAGCATAAACCACTGTGGAGAAGGATATGGATCTCTCTAGACTCTGTGCTGACGCTGGCAGGAAATAATCTCTGACCGAATTGCTGCTTGCTAGATCTATTTTCTGCCTTTGTCAAAGACACTGTGGGGAGCTCAGTCGTTAAAAAAAACCCAAAAAAATAAAAAGAGTTTGGCTAGAGTCTACGTAAATGTGTCCTTTGAGAGTATAGGAAGCATTTGTTATCCTGATTCAGTCTATGCTATCATTGATACAGAAATGCCTCTTCAGTCAACCTAGGATTTGCCTAAGTGAGGACCCCAGGATTTAGTTCAGTAATAATAGTATTATTCATTAATTAAAAACAGTAATAGTTGTAAGGCTTCTTGCCATGTTGGATGGAGGCTTACTAGATTTGTAACCCCCAAAGGAGGACAAAATGGGGCTCAAAACTGTTTTGATTCAACATATTGAACCCTTGTGCGTTTTGAAGAGGCTGAAGAAAAGTTCTTTTTGCTGTGTTTATTGAGCTTTTTTTTTAAAAAAATCTGATTTCAACCTGTGACCTATTACTTAAAGCTGTAGATGGAAGTTCAGAAAAGGCATAGTCCAGATGTGCTGAAGTGAGTTCTCCAGTACACGGAAATATTCCCAGCACTTGGAAAGCCTTGTCTTTCAGTATTGTTGAATTACAGACAGTTAGCAAAGATAGTGTTACTGTTTCTACCAGTCTGACTGTTGGTGCCTCTATTTTACTACAGTTTGGACTCAGGGAATAACTGAAATTCAATTCCGATAAATATAAGGTGTGCTTTTTCTTTTGTCATTACATCACTTTCTATGGCTTTTTGTCACATATAAAATTACATTATGTTTCATTGCCTGGCATGGTAAAAGGTGACAGAAGCATGAGACATTCTAAGTGTTGCAGCACAGTGCTCAGTGTCAGAGGAATGACTAATCAGAAATAGGGAGTGAGACATCAGGGAAAGGAGAGGCCCTTGAAAAATGGGAGAAGCCAGTTTTGGCAGAGGCTCATTATATTGAAGCTAAGTATTTCAATACCTTTCTCCTTCAGAACTTTCATACTAAAGGTCATAAGTCTTTCCATTTTCAATTTCAGTCTGTGTTACAGTTCCGTATTGCTGCAGGAGGACTGAACCAGAAGATGCTGTTGACAAGTTCAGCGGGTTTTATTCTGTTCTTGCTGTCTCACTGCATTGTGTCAGTGAGCACCAAAAAGGCAGTGGTCTTGGCTAATGTCCACCTTCTCCCCCAAAGAGGCTATGAGAGGCTGGGTAACACCAATGAAAAAGGTACTCATGAAGAGAGTGAGTGATTTGGATGCATGCTGTGTTTTACTTTATTGCTTTGCTGTAACATTTTCAGCCAATGTATTTGACAGTTAGCCCTGCAAAAATATTTTGCAATATGAACATGTCCTGCCCTAAAGTCCAGAATCTTTGAAACCCTTGCTCAGCTGCCATCTAATTCAAGAGAAATTAACAGGTTTTTTGAAAAAAAAAAGTTTTGTGGCATTTGAAGACTTATTCTTAGGACAGTCATATCTAGATTACACCTGACACCTCAGTACCTAAATCCCATTGGTACCTATAACTGAGGCATCCCTGAGCCTTTCTGGTTTGCAAGGTCCAGCTTGGTATGTTTTCCAATACATTTACCAGAGCAGATCCCACATAAAATGTACACATAAAGAATAGTGGGATTGATTAATTTTCCTCCTCTGACTGATGGCACTTGAGGGTTTATAAAATTTACTTTCCAAATGAATCCTGTAACAATTAGCCTAAATTATGTTCTCATTAGCTGTCTATAGAAGTTCTATTTTGCATGAATAATATTCACTGAGAAGGGCAAATACAAGTGTCAGTGTATATATTGCTGGCTTGGACATTACTGTATAAATCACTTAATCATTCTATAAAATCATGGGATCACATCTGGAGTCAAGCTGTGTCTGCCAGGTGAATGTTCTAACTGTGGTACAGAGTTGTGTACACAGTTTTGCTCTTTCAGGATATTTAATAATGTCATGCAGATAGTATTGAGATTTAAAGTATTCTAATATTGGCTGTGGATTCTATTAGCCAATGACAGGAATAAAAGTAAGAGCTTCAAAAACCTATATACTCCTGTAAATCTGTCCAGAGTTTCTTAAAAATAACAGTAAACTTCTGAATACCAAATATAAAAGACTATATTTAACACAATGCTGATACTATGAATAATACTATTTAACATGTTTAGTCTATCTGGATATCTAAAAAAAGCCTATGATAAAATACTTAATACAATTTTAAATCAGAGAAGGTTGGGTTACTTTATAATTTCAGTAGAGATTGAGAAGAAAATGGCAATGACTGAAGTAGAAAAGTAAACCATAAAGTCAAGGGGAGAATAGAAGTATTTGCTTACAAATGATCTTTTCAGTATTCTTATTAAGTACAAAATAGGAAAAAAACCCACCTTATTAAGTGCAAAAATAGGAATATGCTGATAAAATTTAATGCTGACATGAAGTAAACAAATGCCAATACAAAAGTCAGAATATTATACAGAAAAAAAATCGTATGTTCTTAAGTAATATGTTTGGGATGAAAAATAAAGTACAAAGTTCTAGGTTTTATTGCAAGGTGAGGACTTTACTAGTTAGAATGATCCAAAGACTAACCTGTAGTTTAAAGGAAACTAAGCAATACAAATGCAATCCTAGAATATATCAACAGGTATGTTTTTAATAAGACTTGGGAAGGATCAGTGGCACTATATAAGGCCATCTGCAATACTGTGTGCAAATTTTACCCATGTTCTAGGAAATTGATTTGCAGTGAAGAGGTTCAGAAAAGCTACTAAGATAATTAAGGAACAAGAGATTTATCTAACACTAAATAATTAAAGAACTTACGTATCCTACAGAATTTACCATAACAAAACAAAGGCTGACTAAAAATATAGCTGTCCTCATGGTACACTGGGGCTTATTACCCAGGAAGAAGCACTATTTAACTAAAGGACAACATGACACAAGAAAGGAAAAGATGGGCAGTGGATATTAATAAAATTAGACTGAGAATCAGATGAGTATTTCTAACAGAGTAGTGACAGTTATTGGTCTACAATGCTTTCCAGTTGGAAGAGAAGGAATTTAATGAATCTGTAAAGAAGACTGGATGATCTAATTCCTTACAGGATCACTAATAGCTAAAACAGTCACTCATGGTCCCTTCCTCTTTCCAGAAAGTTGAGGGGCTTTTTTTGTTTGTTTTTACACTAACCAAACTATTCAGTGTACTTTTGATCTGTTGGTCACGAGACCATACAATGAGAGTGACTCTTTTCAGATTCTGTTCTTCTGTTCAGAAAAAGAAAACCAATGTGTTCAGTAAAAAGGATCAGTAGGGTCTCTCTGGTCAGTGATTTGGGCAGTGAAGAGCTTTTTTTATGAGCTTTTGCTTTCAACTTTTATCTTTGGAAATATTTTTCCTTGTTTTTTGACCTTTTTTTTCTTTAAAAAATTAGGACATCTAGCCATACTTTTCCTGAATTATCCCTTTTTCCCAGAAGAAAAAATTAAGTTCTAAATACAGTATCTAAATTCCTGTCAGTCATTGTCAGGAAAGAACATCAGATTTCTTAGGTCTGAAGAACTGTCATTTTACATCACAGGTGGTTGAATTTTCTGTAGGAATTGTCCTCATAGAGATATTAAAATTGTCAAGTTTTTATTAAATATAAATGACAAATATTCCATAGTACAATGACATAATGACAAGTCTTTCAACTCTGTTGAGAAGTTATTTCAATTCATAAACATATTTTTGAGTAACAGAACATTGAATAACATCCTTCTCTACAAAAGGAATTATCTATATATGAATTCATACATACATAACTGTATATTTAAATAAATTATATTCTTGCTCTTGGAAGCCTCACAATCAATTGTAAAAACCAGAGCATTGTGCCTTAGTCTGAGAGATGCTTGAAACTATACTATAGCAAGAAATTACCTTATAAGCAAGTTAAATTTAAAAACCACAGTGTGTATATATATATATATTTCAGCCCAATATAGAGGGCCATCCCAAGCCTTATATGCTATTTTTATCAACCTCTGAGTCTACTGGATAAGCAATAAAGTGGAAAAGCACTTTCACCTATTTTTCTGATATTGGCAGCACAGCACTGTAGTTCTACCTGCAAATCAGTGGTAAGATTTAGCCTGGAGTTTGAGTGACAAGAACTGTTCCTAAAAAAGTCTAGATGTTTTTAAGTTTTGTATTAGCAAGAAATGTTCTTTAATATCTCCCTTTGATCAATGATCACATGACATACTTATCAGAATTTAATGCAAGGATGTTGCAGATGCCTGAAGTATAAATTGGTTAAAGAGAAATTAGATTTATTTGTTGAGGATAAGGCTAGCTCTAGTAATTAAACGCAATCCTCCAAGACATGGCACCGAGAACTGCAAAGTTGCTGACTACTTAAACTGGAAGAACACAGGAGGAAAAGGAATGGTCTGTACATAACTTTCAGCTTTTCAACCATACTTCTGTCATAAAGGCATAATCACACTCTGTTGGATGGTAGAGTAACAAAACCTTTTTTGAATTTCTGAACATTTCCTGCATGTTCTGCCCTGAAATCTTCCTTCCTCCTGTAACTAAGTAGGCACCCATTACCTGGGGTAAGTCAGTCAGCTTCCAGTCACAAGGCAATCATTCACTTATTCTAAAGGACAGAGTTCATTATCTAAAATTACGATTTGAACAGAAAGTTACTTTAAAACTTCTTTTTTTCCTACTCAGACTATCCAAGGGATTGTTTTGAGATTTTTCAGCGCTCCAAAGGAAATTGCAGAGATGGTCTTTACATCATCCAACCAAAGGAGGAGCCAATTGTTGTCTCTTGTAACATGCAGGATGGTGGCTGGACAGTAATCCAGCACATTACAGCCAATACTACTGTTGACTTTGATAGGACCTGGCAGGATTACAAATATGGATTTGGCTCTGTTCATGACAGCCACTGGTTAGGAAATGAATATATGCATCAGTTAACTAGCAGCTCCGTGCAATATATACTTGGAGTTAAACTTGTAAACCTAAATGCTGAAATCAAATGGGGACAGTACGAACCATTCCTTATTGAAGATGAAGAGTCTCAATACCGAATCAGGGTTGGTCTATACAAAGGCAACGCCACTGATGCTCTGACCCTGGACACAGAAGCTTATCTCCATGACAACCAGAAGTTCACCACCAAGGACAGAGACAATGACAATTACTTTCAGAATTGTGCTAAACTGGAACACAATGGTGTTCCTGGGGGAGGCTGGTGGTATGATGCGTGTGCTGGAGCAAATTTAAATCGTAGGAACATGATATACTGGCAAAAGGACTGCAACAAGCAACGTGTGTGCAAGTTTGCGTGGATGATGATCAAACCTATTGATCACAGGCTGCCATACCCAACCAAGTCCTGTCCATGCCAGAAAGTTGAACTGTAGGTAGGTTATGCATACTTTGAAAGGAGCATGGATTCTTTGTCCAGTGACTGAAGTGAACTCACACTGACTGGATAATCATACTAAGTAATCATGATTGAAAATTTAATTTGGGCCTCTGCAAGGGCTTTATCGTAGCATATTGTCCAGCTACCAACTACACGAGTGAGAAGTCACTGTCAGAAACTGAGGCGTCTATCAGAAAATTAATTTTACAGTATTTTAGCCATAAGAGGAGTCAGGATATGATGTCTTGTCTGTCTTATATGAGATATACATGCATATACGTGGATTTCAGAAGGTCTTGCTCTACTATGAATGTTCACAGTTGATCTCCTGTAATTGCATATCTTCATATATCATGCAGGAAGAAAATTTCCAGTGAAGTACCTACATTTATAAAATGCATATTGGAGAGTGTTGCGTACCATAGGGCAGCATCAGGCCTTTCCTTTTTACCTTTAGTGAAAAATATTTTAATACATAAAATTGGAATTAACCTCATCGCCCATGGCTTCTTTTCCCTTTCATTGACTCTTCTTTTTATCTCTACTTTTTAATGATCCTATACACAATGAAGTATTCAGTATAGTTTTCTTCTTTCTTTCTAGAGTGCCCAGAGCTAATGGGCTCATCAGCCCATTTAAAGCTACTAATCCGAACCTTACAAGTCCTCTGAATTTTTCCCCAAGGAACTCAGTGAACACATTTTTTAAAAGATCAAATCAATTTTGCAATTGTTTACTTATTGCTTCATGTCTTTTCTGAATATTACTCTACTTTGTTTACCATGTTTTGACTGTTGCTTCTCCCTGTTCCATGATATGTTCTCTTTTTTTAATGCCACTGTGAGAAAAGAAGAGCACGTTGGCTTTATTTCACATTTGCTGCCTTCAATTGTTTTGGCACTCAACCCTGACACTATTTAAACAGTGCCTTTTTTCTGATTATAAAATAAAAGGAGAAGCTTTAAATTTCATGACAAATTCATCTGTTTTAAAATAATAAAAGGATTTCTGTTTTGATAACCTTGAAGACCTTGTTTTCTTTACAGCTGTTTGAGTTACTTCACACATTTCTGTATCATTGGAACAGCTGAATGACAACTGAAGAGTTTTTATTGTTGCATTATACAAAATGTCATGATAATAATTAGAATATAGTGTATGTTTTCTTAGATATTTCAGTTACAGAAACTCAACGAACAGATACTGGCAAAATCCTGCTTTTTAATTTAAAAATAGAATCTCATAATTTCCATGAAAAATACTTCACAGAAAATAAATTGTATTAATTTTCAGAAGAGCAAACCTGCCAGGATTACTTAAGAAGAGAAATTAATTGGGAAGTGGAAAAGCCAGGAAAATAATTTTTATCTTTTACAATGCAGTGCAGCATTTTCAGAAAGAGATACAGATATGTTATGTGGGTGAGGCCAATATACCATACATATCTATCTAGCACAATCTGCTCTTTTTTTCTCCCTGAAATTGTATTCAAAGACTGAAGTGTGGTAGGGGAAGAAATGGATAGTAGCTGAATTGAATTTGTCATTGAGTCAATTTAATGTGGTTTCTGCTGTAATTCTCAGGATGCCTCCAAAGTTGTAATGAGGATACAAGAAAATCACCTGAGTGCTGCCAGTCTCCCATAGCTTTTATTCAAATTCTTGGCCATATGGCCAGGTTCTCACACACCTTCCAAAAATGTGTTTTGAATAATCTTGACATGGAAGCCAGCAGGCTCCATCTGATCCTCAAAGGCAAGTAACCTGCTCTGCAGCCCACTCTTGGACTGCTTTGGAGGAAAAGACTGTGCAAATAAGGTGTATGAATAACTGAGGCACCAGCAAGCCCAAACCCAACGGCCCAGTTTTGGAGGCATTCTCTAGTATTAACTTAGAACCCTGCAAATCTATGCTGATACTGAATTCCAGGATGGGAATTAGATTAAAATGTAATAATAGCTCATAACAACTGTCACAGCACTAGCAAAACCAGCCGGCTGCAACAAGGCTTTTATCAGCAAATTCCAGGTTAAATTCAATAAGTAGTTCCCGCACCTTGCCCTAGCACAGCCACCAATCTCCCACAAGGTTTCAACAGTTCATCTACTGTCCGTGCTCTTTCTTCATCCTCTTCAGGCCAGTCCACCCTGCTTCTTGCCTCTGCTGCATCCAGAGCCTTCCTTCTCTGGGCTCCTCTCCCAGCCAGCCTCTCCTCATCCGAGCCCCCTTCTTCTCCCAGGGCCTCTCCTTGTCTCTCCTACATCTGGGGCACGCTCTCTCCTCCCCCTGCTTCTTCCAAGTCTCTCTTCATCCAGTGTTCCTCTTCCGTACCCCTTAGAGTTATTTAACAACTTAGAGCTCCACATTATCCACATCAGCCAACCCACCGCCCCTGAAGCCAGCCCACAGCTGTGTATTATCAATGTTAATTAACCTGCCTTCATTCCTCTACAATTCCTCTACAAACAACAAGTCTTCAAGGAAAAACAAGATGGAAAAATTAATCCAGTTCAAAGAAAGACATTTAAAGGAAGTCAGGGACTGAGGTAGGTTCCACACTTCTAACCAAAGTATGGATAGAAATGGCTACTGGAGCAGGATTTGGGATGAAGTAGTAGATGAAAATAAGAATATTCCAGTACACCCACCAGCACTTCTTTCTAGAGCTCTTAAAGAGAAGGACATGGAGCCTTGAAAAGTGCACTAAATTCTTCCTTAGCAAAGGACTGCCTTGACAGAACAGATTTTTTTTCTGCATCGCTGAACCTCAATCATCAGACACCTAGAACTGAGAGCAGCTGGTCATCAACACTGAATCAGAAAATCACAGTCTGAAACACGGGGTTTTCTATTCTGTCTTGTGCTTTCTTTTCCCTCTCACATTTCTCCTATCCTCTCTCTCTCTCTTAGCCTTTCCTGATTATACTGCCTCCTGCACAGACTTGAAGAAAGGAGGTGGGTCCTTTCGTGGTCTAACCTCAGCCAGCAACTAAGTACCTCACAGCTGCTTGCTCGCTCCCCTGCCCCCCCTCCCCCTGGTGGGATGGGGAGGAGAATCGGAAAAAGGGGAAAACATGTGGGTTGAGATACACGTGGTTTAATGATTGTAATAAATTAGTAGTAGCAATAATAATAACAACAACAATAATTATAATGAAGATAAGAGGGTGAGAGAGGAATAAAATTCAAAGGGGAAAAACAAACAAAAGAAAGCAAGAGATGTGCCATACAACTGCTCGCCACCCGCTGACCGATGCCCAGCCAGTCCCCGAGCAGCAATTGGTGGCTCCCAGCCAACTCCTCCCAGTTTATATACTGAGCATGATGTCAACTGTCAACTGTCCTGGCTCTACTCCCTCTTGGCTTCCTGTGCACCTGCTCACTGGCAGGGCATGGGAGACTGAAAAGTCCTTGATTTAGGGTAAGCACTACTTTGCAACAACTAAATCATCAGTATGTTATTAACATTGTTCTTATAAAAAACCCAAAACACAGCACTACCAGCTACTAGGAATAAAATTAACCCCATCCCAGCCAAAGCCAGGACAACAGGTTTCTTCACCTCTTCACTGCTTTGCATTTCTCCCCGTATTGTTTTCTGAGCTGCAGGAAAGGTAAGCGTATTCTCACATACAGTATCACATTAATCAACTCAGAATTTAGCAGAAGGAAAATTTCTTCCTAAAAAAGTATCAACTGACAAAATAAGAGAGCCTGATGACCTCTTTCTAGCAAAAATGCTCATTTATTATTTGTCTTTCAAAACCATTCAGCTTTCATATGAGAAAGTGCATGCTTTTGTTTCTGATTTTCATATGTGTAACCTAAACAATAAATTCCTAGACTTCCACATAACCTTTTTTTTTTACATGTTAACCATAGAGTTAAAAGTATGACAAATGTTTTTAGGACCAAGCATTGAATATTGTGCATCAATAAATAAACATTACCTGCCTGGGCTCATTTTTTCTTCTATTATCAAAACAGTCCTTTAGTCACTCTCATGTTTTCTGCACTTCAGAAGGCATCAGGACCCAGGCAGAGTGGTGAGGTGCAGAGCTGGATCCAGTCACATTTTGCAGCTGGTATTCTCCACCATACCCTCTCTCCACTCTTCCTTTACTGCTACCTGATGAATTGCACATCTAAGGAGGCCTTATGTATGACATACAGTAAAAGCAACTGTCTGACCTCCACTATGTCTAGATGGCTGCTTCATGTAAGTTGTAAAAGATATTCCAGTTTATATCTTGACATTGTAATCCAGGAATTCAGCAAAAATCCCCACATTTCACAGGTCTATTGAAACAGGAGCCACCAGCAACCAGGGTTTGAAGTATTTGTTGAGAAGAAAATTTTTGAAAGATTTAAAATGTCAAATTATTGGAGGAAGACTGACTTGTTTGATACATCAGCAGATACACGGAGAAACTAATGGCATTTAGTAGCTAATAGCACATGTATTGAGTAAAAGGCAGCAGTTCTACTGAGTGCAATGAAAACTATTATCTGTGAGCTATTAATAAGGATCATAGGCTAACAGAGCCCAGAAGTGCCTATTAAACCTGAAGAAATACAGTTATCAAGATGGAAAAACAACTGCAACACCATCACTTTCCAAAACCACTATTAGTCATCGATTATCTCTATAGTTGTACAACACAATGCTATCATTTTTTTTTAACTAGATATAGATATGGGGTAACTGTGAATAAAATCATAAACAAGTTTATTTGAATGATCAAAATTTAAGGTTTTATGATACCCAGCTGTCAACTGTATGTGGAGGAAAACTTCTCAGTGGGCACAAAAGGCAGAAATGGAGATTTAGGATGACCACATAAGAAAAAAATGGCCTCTTTCTCGTTTGTTAGAAGGAAAGCCAAGTATTTAAGTGAAAAGACAGAGTATCCGTTTTTGGAGTTCATGTTCGGAAGGTTGTTTAAAAATGGAGAACCACTGACTGCCCAGCAGCTGCGGAAGCATTTCAGGAGCTGATGGAGCCCTTGGAGTCCCCAGGGTAAATGCTGTGGGCGAGCCTTTCATAGCGAAGTTCTGACCTGTGATGGTCTGTAGCTCATAAAAGTAATGAATGTGGGCTGTTGGTTTGATTGTTGTTTTTTTAAAAAAAGAAAAACCCTTCTGTAATATCAAAAAGGAGTAAGCAGCATGGATTTTTTTGAGCAGAGTCCTTTCCAACAGAGGGGCACCTAGATGTACAGGTCACAGTAAATGGTAACTCCATCTTGATTGTTATGTACAACTGAGGAAACAGATAATTGTTTCTCACTATGCCCCAGCCATTCCTTCATATTATTTCTATCTCTATAGAAGGGAAAGAAAATGTATCCATTTGTTTGTTTATTTTCCTAGAGCAAGGAATCCAGATAAGACAGAGGTACATATGTCCAATAAGAATTTTAGAGTAACTTTAAAAAAGAAGCACCTAAAAATTCTCCCTCAGTATGAATATTTTGGGAATCCCAAACTATGAAGGGGTGATTTCAAACTGGGTTTCCTACCACAACTAAATAAGCATCTTAAAAAATCCTTTGCAAAATCCAGAATCTGAAAAAAGTCCATAGATATTCGATTCAGTTGCAATCTGGGTATCCAGTTTCATAACAACTGCATTCTATGAGAAAATGGCATCTTCCACATTGATATGGGATTCTTTAATTGTTGTATTGACTTCTCATTTAAATTGTACATACTTACCACATCCCAGTGACATTTTTATTCCTTCAGATATGTGACTATCCTTAGCTACGTTTGCATTAAGATTTATCAGTTAAATTAGTTTGACATGTTCAGGTCAACTATCAAATAGGATGGCAATGTCACAGATTTCTGAGAAAAGCCTTATGGGGGAGATAAAATGATCAGAATAATTAAATTAGAGATGGGGAATTTTCATGAGGCTCAGCTCTAAAACTGGAATAATATATAAAGGATCATAAAGAAGGATAATTAAGGAATTTGCCTTGAAGTGCATCACTGTCTCTGGATCTAGACTCCTCAACTCTATATATCCCAGTTCAAGTCTCATTATGGGTGCAATAGAGATAAGGAACAAAAATCCACATATAAAAATAACTTTCAGCAGTTAATAGCAGTTACTAATTGGCATGCATAGTTGAGTAGGATAAGCATGATTAGCAATCAAATTATATAATTAATTGCAAAGTATGTTCTATCATATTTTACAGATTCTTACAGTATTTTCTCTGTAACCCTCTGATTTCATCCTTCCTCAGTGCAAGAGGATTTTTTCTATAAAGGCATTTCTGTTCTGTCTTGACTTTCTGTCCTTTGCAAAGCTCTTGGCTCTGTGCTAAGTAGTCACAGAAAGTGCACAACTGTAACTAGGTATTCTATACCCATTTAAAAATTCTGGGAACTCTTCCAAGTATTTATCTACAAACATGAACGATATTTACAGCAAATGAATGTTACTTGATAACTTATGGGGATATGGAAGATATAGGGAGGCCAGTATACTTGAAAAGGGAGAGACAAAAATGATACCCCTAGTTTGTGGTAAAATTCAGTATTCAAAGATATTAAAGGTGCAGGGTCTCTGAAAAGTTTAGTTAAGGATATATATTTACGCACCTATATTGGATATACTAAATCCAAAACACAGAACTGTACCAGCTATTAGGAAGAAAATTAACTCTATCCCAGCCCCAAACCAATACATACATACGTATCTCTATATATGTATATGTATGTAATTATGTATAAATAAAGTGTAATTTTACAAAAAAAGATCTTTTCACCAGTCCATGACCATGACAATAATTGATTATAGGATCAGTAAAAAGTTCATTGAAAGGACAGAAATACAGATAACAAGATTGTTCTACATTGTAAAAGTCCCACAACACTTTTTAAAGGTACAAAATATAATTATGTACTAACAGATACTCTGATAAAAATCATTTTTTTCTTTTTGTGATTTTGATTTTTTTAAAGAATAAACATCCCACATAACAATAAAATAACACACACCTCTCTATATAATTCTAGGTATTTACAATGTACCCATGTTTGGCCATGTAATGTCTCACATGGTGAAGCACTAGCAGCATAATTTGAGCACATATTTCACAATTACATTGAACCAACATTGCTGAATCCATCACCATGTATTCTAATACATTTACTGAGCACAGAGTCCATAAACATTTACAGAATACTCTTGTTCAACAGAAGCCAAAACCAACAAAAAAGTCCCATTTAATTTCAGTAGAAGCCAATGCTTTACTTGAGTAACAACACTGCAGCTAGCAGGAACTATTACTACCTCATAAATTTTGCCTTTAACTACAGCTTGTGCCACAGAGGGACACATTCATTCACTATAAATCAAACACAGTTTATTGAATTTCTGATCCAATGTTATATAAAATAAACTCACCATAATAACCAACTTTTACATAGTTACTGTACACAGGAAAAGCTCTGGGTAGTGACAGAGGAAAGCTGATGAAAGGCTCTTTATAAAGACCCATACTTTCCTTTAATAGGCAATCATATGCTAACGCACAAAAAATAATAGGCACAATATGGTGTGTTGCAAAATTGATCATGAGTTTAGAGAATATTTTTACATTACTACACTGCTAATCTTTCACTGACACAATTTTCCCTTCTGGAGATTTGGGATAAAAAATATTAACTACTTGTACTGTGGTTTTTGACATGGAGGAATTATTTACCTGTAGGGAAACATTTTGATGGTATGATAATTGAATAAATTAGAAGAACAACCTCACTGAGAGCAATGGTACGTTCAGGATGACTAACACAATCCTTATAACGTGCAACTGGGTCATGTCACCCCTGCAATGTCCCACTAAAGCACATAGTAGATATAATACAAAGATTGGCCCAAACTAATATTCCAGAGCATCTCACCCTGAATTTTGATAGAAAGGCTAGAACTGAATCTGAACTTTGTGTACATAGAGATCTTTCTCATTTATTCATAAACATTTGTTTATTTTAGGCCTTCATTCCTTATGACCACTTTTGCCATTAACTTTGTTTTCTCATGGCCTTTTCTGAGGCTTCATGTTTGTTCCCACCACAAACAGCCAGGTCACCAGCTGCATTCCAGTGTCCTTCTGCTGAAGGCAGCCCCTCACTCACGCACTCATTTGGCCAGTGCTGCAGGACTCCTGCTAAGCCAACACAGACATCAGACAGGCACATGCAGTTCAACTCTGCCACAGAAGTGTCCTCAGCAGAAACCCAAAGCCCCGGCAAACCTCACCTGGTGGCCAGAGTCTCAGCTCAGTGTAACTGGGCCAGTGCAGCTTAGTCCCAGAAGCCACAGCTGTCAAAGGTGTTGACTCCAGCCCCCAGTACTGCAGCAGATATGGTTCTGCTGGACCAAAAGACAGTGACTGGAGATAACATGTTTCTGAACACCCGATGTCGACTAGTTTGTAAAGCTATTTAAAGGTAAAAAGTGGTATGAAAGTGTAAAGTGTCCTTCATAATTTTATAGAAATATTCAAAAATTACTTATAAAAATATTTTTTTCAGAGGTGCCATTTCTGTCACTGTTTATAATAATTTCATAATATATAGGTAAATGCATAGGGCATGAATACGTATTTTTTCTCTTGTTTTGTATCATTCCATCAGTCATGGAAACTTTTGGGGCAAGGGAAAGCACAAAAAAGAAGATTAAAAATATACTTTAGTGGTGTTGTAAAGTATATAGTCCATGTCCATTATGCTTTACAGTGAGTTCTGATTTGTACCACTGTCACTATTGCATAAAATTTTGAAATTTCCTGCAGAGGCATTGGGAAATGGAAAAATTTGGAGGTACCTGCTAACCATGAAAGTGACTTGCATGATAGAACTGAGACTGGGACTGGCATTTTCCTATATAAAATACATTATCTGTTTCCTTCACTGTAAGCCTTTCCCATGTCTCCATGAAAGTCATCTTTAAAGTGGAATTTTTATCACTATTACATTTTCTTATAACATGTGTGTTCATCCCTAACCATTTAGTATTGGGAATGACAGCATTTCCCCCTTTCCACAGTTCTTGTTTCATTCCAACAGCAGGTGGAAAAGCCTCAAAATAGAAGTAGTATGAGCTCCATTGCTTGGCACACTGAAAACTAAATAGACAATACACTAGAAAGGAAGTATAGGAAGAAACAGTTCTGCACTACCAGGAGATAGATTGGATGACCTGACCTGATAACTGGATGACCATCTCACTCTAATTTCCAGTACTTTGTAATTTACTCTACATATTCTCAAGATGAAAGAAAAGACAGAAGACCCCAAACATAATAACTTTAATGCAGATCTACTGCATAATCAAAAATTCCCTGTGTTCCTCACAGAAACCACTGACTTCTTTATCCCAAGCACACTACCTTCATGCAAAATTTTACTTTTCTGCAGAATATTTTAACCCCTAGACATATAAAGCAACAGCTTTGAAAAGACAGAATTACAGTCAATTTACTAGGTTACATAAATATCTGTTTTCCCCCTTTTCCCTTATACAAGAGTAATTATGGCAGTTTGGTATTGCCCTGCCAGTATAGTTTCTCTTCCACTTTTTTCTTTTTCCACTGGCAGAAAAGCAGCATCTTAAAAGTTTTTCTGAAAGTTTTGTTACAGAGAGCATAACAAATGGGGTTAACAGTGCTGTTCACATAGCATAGCCAATATCCAAGGTGCCACAGTGTCAAGGGAATGCAGTCAGAGCAGAATGTGGAGATCAAAACCATGATATTGTAGGGAGTCCATGTGATGATAAAAGCCAAAAGAATGGCACTTAAAGTTTGTGCTGCTTTGCGTTCCTTTATAAGAACCATCCGTTTCCTTTTGGTGATTTGGTTATTTACATTTGGATCCATGCTTTTGATGGAAGGATCCTTTGACAGAGCAGCAGAACAAGGAGTTATTTTTACTTTACGGCAACCATTGTTGGCTTGCTGGGTGCCATCAGCCTTAACCACCAACCGGAATTTATAGGCCACACATTTTTTATTTTTTTGTATGTGGCCTTTGGCAGGTGACAAAAAGTATTTCTGGTTCTCAAAATCACTTTCTTCAGGTTGGTCTTTTACAACATCTGTACTTTCATGAAACTCTTCTGTCTTACCTTTAGATGGACTTTTGTAAGTTACTTGGAAAACTGAATCAGTGGCAAGTTTATCCTCCTCTTCTGAAGATGCATAGCTGCTGCAGGTGGTTAACTGGTCAGCCTTAGCCCAGTCGTTACAAGTACTTGCTGCCTGAGAGGCTTTCACCGTAGCTGATGTACTTCGACTAGATGAAGACCAGGAAGCCTGACACCTCTCTCTTTTGACTAAGTTTTGTTGCTTGCAACTGAAGCAAGACTTCAGGAGAGCTTTCTGGGGCTTCATCATCTCAAACTCTGCCACAGATTCTGAACCTTGCAGTTCAGCAAGGTCCTTGGTACGTTTCTCTGTCTCTTTATAGATTCGGCAATACAGAATGGTCATCATGGACACTGGAATGTAAAAAGCAGCAATTGCAGTTCCAAAGGTGATAATGGGCTCATATAAAAACTGGATCTGGCACTCATCAGGTGGTACTGTTCGTTCACCCACAAAATACTGCCAGCACAAGATTACAGGGGCCCACAACACGAAGGAAATTAGCCAAGCCAGACCAATCATGATGCCAGCTCTTTTGGGTGTGCGTTTTGCCCTGTAAGTTAAAGGCCTTGTGATGGAAAAATATCTGTCAAAACTGATGACTAGGAGGTTCATCACTGAGGCGTTGCTAGCTACATAGTCCAGTGCTAGCCACAGGTCACAGGCAAGGCTTCCAAGAGACCAATGGCCTATGAGTATATAGGACGTATAAAGGTTCATAGAAAATATTCCAATGATGAGATCTGCACAGGCAAGGCTCAGCAAGTAATAATTGTTGACAGTTTTGAGCTGACTGTTAACCTTGAAGGATATCATTACAAGAATATTTCCCACTATGGTTATCAAGCTTACAATTGCAGTCACAGTGGCAATAGTAATGACTTCCCAGAGGCTATGCCCTTCTAACTGCTTATGGTTGATGGATGAACTGTTTACAAAAGTAGAATTGCTGAATAAATTTACTTCCATTCTTGTTCTTGGTGTATAGTCATCAGGATCTTAGCACTGTTGCATATTGCTTTCTGTACTCAAAAATATTCTTTTGGAGACAACTGTAAAGATCAAGGGGAAAAGAAAGAAAATGAAAGTAGCTCATTAAATAGCACAGACTTCCATTAGAGTTACCATGAAACACTTGTAAAACTATCAAATTATTTGTGCTCTCTTTTTGCATTTTGATTATTGTTTCCACCATTGAACATAACTAAAACACACAAATGTACTATTTAGGACAAGGTATTCTGGCATCTTATGACCTTTCTAAATGTAATCAAAACAGGTATTGTTTCTTAAGACAGTCATGCCAGCTCATGTATTTTGAATACCTGAGGAGACACCTCACATATTCTTAAAGACAGATATTCAAAGTTTTGCAGTGCAATAAGACAGCGAGTCACTGTGTTGTTTCCTACAGTACTATGTAGAAGACGTGTCAGGATTTCAGAAATTATCTTTGGAGAATTTGGAGAAGTCATCAACAGCAGAAAGAAAGTAAGAGGAAACTGAGGATGCATAGGGAGTTAGGAACCAAGGTGGTATGGTGGCAGCAGGAAACAATTAGGTGTTAGAAGTGCTTGAGGCAATAGAAGGGGAGTCTGAGTTAAGGAAGCAGGCAAGGCCAAGAAGATGCTTTTGAAAAAATAAGTTAGGCAGGAAAGACTTTTCCCTATTAGGAGTCTCAGGACAAAGAAGACTGAGTGAGGCATGGAAGTGCAGTTTGGGTAGTTTAGGTGAGTGAATGGTAGGGCTGAGGATTGAAAAGAGTAAACTGAAGAAGCAGCAGCAATGGATGACCACAGTGACAATGCAACAAACAATTTAATACTCGCATAAGCAGTGAAAGGTGGAAATGTCACTGCTGTCACTCTATTAATTCATGCATGCCTCTGATGTCCATCTTTTCCTACATTCTTCACTGCTGTTTTCTTGTCCCAATGAATGCATGCCTGAATTAGGCAATTTGGTTCTTTCACAGATATCCACTGTTGGGTTTTTTTGAGTTATTCCATCACATCAGATGATGCTAATCAGTTGTTTGATGCTTAATCTTGCTAGACTGTGTAATTTTGGATAGTAGTTAGTTTTTAAAGTCAGAAATGAAAGACAAATTATTAACAGTTTGTTTACTGGGCATCTAGCCAGTATAAAACCGGTAAGACAATCCCCTTTTTTTTCAAAGCAGACACAGGTTCAGCTAAAATTATCACATAAATCACCTATTAAAATCCAACTCTTAAGGCTTTAGGATTTTCTCTGCATCAAATCTCTATTATACGGTCCTCCCTATCCATCCACGCCACTTCTCTGTGTTTTCGTCTTCCATCCTAACTCTCAGAACATTATTTTCTTTGGGCTTGGCAAGTGTCTTCTATTAACCGCAAGCTTTCACAGCTTATCCTTTTCCCACATGCCAACATCTATCTTTTGTGTGAAGTAGTTGGGTCCTGTCTTTCAGCTGAATACATCAATATTTTATAGCCACTAGCTGAATTTTCAGAAAAGCATCTTATTTGCTTTCATTGTTCCCTCCCCTTTTGTCCCAGGTCTCCTAAACATCCACAGAAGTATATCATCTTTCTTCTTCAAGCCCTCCCTAATGATTACCTCTTGTGATGAAATTCAATAATGGTGCATCTCCTGGCGTACTGAGACCACTGCCTATCATACTACCTAAAATGGTTCTCCTCCATCTGTGTGTGTCTGTCATCTTCCATCTTATATTTAGATGTTTGTGCATCTGTATTCTGCTTATACACAGCATACACTGAGCCTAACAACAGGATTCTAGTTCAGCTATAGGCCTTGCAGCCTAGCAATAATCGTAATATATGCATACTGACCATCTGTATGCTTGGCGCCCTACAGCCTCCAGAGCCAGTCTAGCAGCCAAGAATAGCTAAAGTGCCACAGCGTTCTAATGAGCCCCATGCAAGGAAAGACATTTCATCCTGCATTCTGCAAAGACTTCTGCCAAGTCAGAGCTGTCCTGATGGCTGGGCGTGCTGCCTTTACAAATCTTTACACAACCTTGAAGAGCAAGAATTCTTTTAATGTGAAACAAAGGTGTGGAGCAGCTGCATGGCCATGATAGGTAGCTGAGCCATAAGAGATGAATTTGTGTGTCTCTGCTACCTCACGTGGCTTATGCTTTTTTTTTTTTTTCCTGCAGACAGTCAGTGCAGTTGTTCTGCATGCCAACAGCTCCATGTGATTAAATTTTTAAGCATAGCAGTGTGGTAATGGGTTTAGTGTGGCAATGTCAGGGGGCAGTGAGGGCTGGCTGCTCTGCAAGGGAAGGTGAGTCATGGGTGGATCATGATACTAAGGCAGGTGGGAGCAGAGACCCCACCAAGAAGCAGGATGTGGAGCAGCACATTTGATTCATGATCAGGGCCAGAGACAGTGGTCAGGGTCATGCAGAGTCCAGCAATTGCACAGCATGTCCATAGTGATGAGGCAGGTCTGAGACCAAGCCAGAGAGTCCAGTCAGAAGGTCCGAGTCAGGATCTTGTTATAGTTGAAATTGAAATAGCTAGAGTCCGAAATAAATTCACTAAGTATTTATTAAGGCAGGAAAGCAAAAACAGCGCTGGGCAGACGGGGAGTCGCAGCTCCATCCAGGCTCGCAAATTCAGACAAGTAACGCAGCCCTTTTATTCTCAACTTCAAGGCCGGTTTAAACAGTTATGCTCTCAGTCCTGTAGCAAGAAGCCGTACATTACAAACTAAACTATTTTTACACTAAAGTCTAGACGAAGACAAAGTTGTCATAGTAACATGAGATTATGGTTTAACATTGGCCTTGAGGAGGTACATCTCCAACCTCATGGTTAACAGTTAACTCTTTTCTCACCAGACAAAACATTCTCAAATCTGTTACAGCAAGATCATTCCTTTTGTTAAAAACCCCTTTGATCAGCAAATTACCCTTAGTTACTTATTACAATCTGAGTCAGGATTGAGGTGGTAGGAGACCAGGTGTAGACGTAGCCACTGCCCAGCTGGGATGTAGCACAGATGAGGGCCAGCAGCACAGTCTCAGCTTAAAAGCAGTTGCAAGGGAAAGGAGAGGGAGTCCCTTGCTTCTAGCATTCTTCGCAACAGGCCTGATCAGCAGAGCAGCTGATGTTGGGCTTAGCCAGGTAAACTAACAGCCAACAGTGCTCCTAGAAGGGGCTTGTGCTCTGGGCCTTGACAGCTAATGTATCTGAAACAGTGCCAAGGTTCACAGCCTTTTTGCAAGTTGCAAGATTTCAGCAAAGGCTAGAGATGGTCTTAAAAAGGCACCAGCTATGAATGTTGGGCACATGGATAAACCTCTACTAACTTCCACATTTGCCTGACACCTGGGGCTGAGCAGCTGCTTAGGATGATTATAGGAGATTGTCTGGACTTTCTGCCTTTTTTTGCCAGAAGATGACACTTTTTCTCAGAAGAAAGGACTAGAGGTTGCCCAGACACTGTGGCTTGTGATGCTTTGTCTTTTGGTCACTTACCTTCCCTAACATTATGGTTTAGGAGGAAAGACTGCTGAAGCTACCCCATGTGGTCTGCAGACTTCAGAGCAAGAGCAGAAGGAGAAACTGTTGTCCTGACAGAATTGTTCTTGGTTTGAACTAACGGGCACGAGGAATGCTGGTAATAAGGTATAGAAACTATTATTAGTTTCTAAATAAAAAGCACTTTCATTCTCATCGTGCAAAGCCTTCCCTCCCTCATGGACTAATTTACTGTGATGCCTATAAAAACTGTGATAGTAGCTAAGCTGCTAGTGTGCAAAGATCTCTTCTTGGCATGTTGACCATTGTCATCATCTCTTCATACTCTATCATCTTTTGTCTCACAGGTCTGTGTTAACACTTCACAGTGTTACGTTTTGTTCTCTATTTGTGTAGCATTCAGAGCAATAGTGCCTGCGAGTAGGACTTCCATGTGCTATGGTAACATAGTTTATGTTAATTGTCTATCATAAGAGATGATAATAATAGGAAGATCAAAATTAAATTACAAAATCAGAATGCACATGTACAGTATCATGACTTTGCTATCTGTCTCATAATTATTGATGCATGAACTTCACGCCTGTGAGCTGTAATGATATTTGCTATTTGTTGCCACATATTAGTGATATTTTTTCAATCTATCAGTAAGTATTAATTAATGTGACTTGTTAAATTTGTACATATAGTCAGCTTACAGTTATCTGCAGGCAGATTGTTCATGTCACAGATTAATTGCACCACAGATGCAGGCACAGCTTGGGTTCACCAGATTTTATTAGCTCTCGCTCAGCACTGAGTCTGCCAGACCTGTGCTGGCTGCACAAGGAATCGTTTAGATGCCTTTGCAATGTGCTTGCCAGTGCTGCTCCCTGCCACTTGATTTATTTGCTTGTGCTGCACTGGAGTCATGCTAAGCTAATTTACTGATTCGCTGCACGCTATGCCCCAGAGCTAAGCAGCCTTCACCACAGGTAGTAGTGCAGAGACACTACGGCCCATGATTTCACAGGACAGGAGTTTTGGTCATGTTTTGCTTTAAGGACTACTAGGTTTAAAAACCAGACTGATATTTTAACACATGTTGTCAAATGACAGCCTGCATGCTCCAGAGAAATTGGGCAAGCTGCTCTGAGGAAACTGGTGAACTTCCCTGAGGACAGCATGGATGCCCACCTAGTTCACGCAGAGCAGGACAAACCAGCCTAGCTGTATGGCACAGGGCTGTTCCCGTGGCTTTGAGTCCTCAGAGCAGGGTGCTCCTCAAGAGGCTGCAGAGTCACTTCATGCACTTTACATGGTGCAACACCCTATCAGCCGGGGCTGGGTTGCTTTTTCCCTCATTTGCTACAGAAAGCTAACTTTGGGTCCTGCACTTGGGCCACAACAGCCCCATGCAGCGCTACAGGCTTGGGGAAGAGCAGCTGGAAAGCTGCCTGGGGAGAAAGGACCTGGGGGTGCTGGTCGGCTGAACATGAGCCAGCAGTGTGCCCAGGTAGCCCAGGCCAACAGCATCCTAACTTGTATCCAAAACTGTGGCCAGCAGGACCAGGGCAGTGATTGTCCCCCTGTACTGGGCACTGGTGAGGCCGCACCTCAAATCCTGTGTTCAGTTTTGGGCCTCTCACTTCAGGAGGGACATTGAGGGGCTGGAACGTGTCCAGAGATGAAAAATGGAGCTGGTGAAGGGTCTGGAGCACAAGTCTTATGAGGACCGTCTGAGGGAGCTGGGGTTGTTTAGTCCAGAGAAAAGGAGTCTCCGGGGAAACCTTATTGTTCCCTAGAACTACCTGACAGGAGGCTGTAGCAAGGGGGGTATCAGTGTCTGCTCCCAGGTAATGAGTGCTAGGACAAGAGAAAACGGTCTCAAGTTGCTGCAGGGGAGGTTTAGATTGGATATTAGGAAAAATTTCTTCACTGAAAGGGTTTGTCAAGCATTGCAACAGGCTGACCAGCAAGGTGGCTGTGTCACCATCCCTGGAGGTGTTTAAAGACTCATAGATGTGGTGCTTAGGGACATGGTTTAGTGGTGGACTCAGCAGTGCTGAGCTAACAGTTGGACTCGATCTCACAGGTCTTTTCCAACCCAAATGATTCTGTGATCTATATGGCTGTAGCTAAGAGCGCTGTTTTCTAACCATTAAACGCATTTCGGTTTGCTTTGAGTACATGTGGAAACCTGTTTGTTACGCCCCCTTGCCCGCTGAGATCTGCGGAGCGCACAGGGCCGGCGCCGCCGCGGCCCCGCCGGGAGGAGCCGGGCAGAGCACGGGCCGCCGCCGCCGGGGAGGCCGGGCCCGCTGCCGAGACCCGCCGCCGCGCTCTGCCGCCGGCGCCGCAGGTAGGGGGAGCTGCTGAGGGCGCGGGCGCCGCCATTTCCCTCAGTCGCCCTCCGCGGGCGGCCTCTTTCCGGGAGTAGGCGGGGACCGGTGGGCACGGGCCGGCCCGGCCATGCAGTGTGAGCGGGGTGGCAGCCGGCCCCGCAGGGAAGGCGGCCGGCACGGCCGGCGGCGGCCAGGCGGCGCGGAGAGGGCGGCCGAAGCGGCGACTGAAGGAAGCGGCAGGGACGGCCACGGGCGCGGAGGAGGCGGGGGCCGGGGAAGAGGCGGCGCTCACGGGCAGCGAAGAGGCGGGGGCCGGGGCAGGCGAGAGCCTCGAGGTCGCGGGGCAGCGCCGCCGCCCGCCGCCCACCAGCACCGGCGGGTAAGCGGGAGGAGCGCCCGCCCTGCGCGGCGGCGGGGGGAGGCGGGGCGCCGTGCGGCCGCCGCGGTGGGGGCGCAGCTCTTCCCTTTCCCCTGCTCCTCCCCTCCGAGGCTGGGCCGGGCCGGCAGCTGCGCCCCGCGGCCGGGAGCTGGAGGTGGCGGGGTGCAGGCGGCGAGGCCGCGGGGTGCAGCGAGGGGGTGGTGGGCCCGGGCCTGCCAGCGTGACCTCCCCGAGCCGCCTCGGCACCTGCACCAGCCCTCTGCCCCTCGCTTCCACCCCGAAACAGCAGCAGCCGGCACCTGCGTGCTCTAGTGGAGAAACAGATGGGGATTTTCTGGCCGAAATACATTTTTATAATTCTGTGCTGAAAACTAGAAGTCTCGTTTGAAAAACGCATCTGAAAAATACATCTCTCTGTGCCAACGGAAATGAAGAATTGCTGAATATTTTTTGGCACAGCTGATGAGAAGTGGAGATTAGCTTGTGTCTTGTCTAGCCTGTGGTGTTAGCAGTGAAGCATTGGTATCTGATTCACTGGAACGCGTATTTGTCATTCATGCAACTTGATGGTTGTGCTTCGACCAATTATAAAGTGTTTTAGCAGATTAAAAGTAGCACAGACATGCCTAAGAGTACCACAACTACACCTTCAGTTTCCTGTGGAGATGTTAAAATGCTTTCTGCAACACACTGTGGTGTGAGATCAATACTGTGCCTTTAAAAACAGTTTCCATTTATAAATGCTTTGACAGGCCTACATTCAGACTGTCTTGCTTTCGTTAGGGTTGTTGCAACATGGAAACCATGGTTGTCCCTGGACTGGCAAAAGATCACAACCCAGTGCTGATTGGTGTTGGCAGCACTGGGAGTCCTAATGGAGATGAACCAGCTGCTCCCCTGTTTTCGGCATCATGTTGATTAGATTCACTTTGACTTTTATGATGCCATGGCTTTGATTTGACCCAGCCAGTGTTTTATCTATATTAGAACTCCCATGGTTGCTGATGGATTTAAAAAATGTAAAATATTCATCCCTCTTGTCATTGTATTTAGATACATTTTTGCACTCCTGGTTTGGGAGATAGAAGATGCAGCTGGATTGGTACTGTTACCTAGAGCACTGGTCAGTAATTTCATTTGTAAGGGATATAAATTGCCAGTTCATACTGATGTGTACAGACAGGTTTGGATTCTGTATGTGAAACAATGGAGGCGGGGGGGGGGGGGGGGGCGGGGAATTCAGCAGGGTTTTCAGAAGGAAACTTATATCCCAAACTGTTTTTTTGTTTTGTTTTTTTGTTTTGTTTTGTTTTTTTTTTGTTTGTTTGTTTTCCCAAGTCATTCAACCACTTCCTACTAAGTTGAAATACATTTATATCTGTGTTCTCTCTGGTACTTTTGACCCAGCAGGACCCACTTCATAATTTAGCAGGTGTACTCAGGAAGGGAATCACGTTGCATGCATATTTTGTCCGGATTGTTGTTTGAAGTATTTCAGGAAGCAGTTGAAAAAATATCTTCTGGGACAATTAACAGTATGTTTTGCCTGATCGCTGTGTTATTGACTGATATGCTCTTCATCGTAGTCTACCACAGTGACTTTATTTTTGGCCAAGGCTAATACGAGTTGGGTCTTTAAATGAGAAGTAATAGCTAAGATTTTCCCAGAATGCCACTAAAGAGTGTTTAAGACTAATGCTTTTCCTGTACTGGAGGCTTCTGGTATTAAGTACCTCATGGTCTCTTAGCACACCTGCCACAAATCTTGTGTTTAGCAGCTTGGACAGGACTGGCTTCCAGCAATCCATCCACATAGCATCAACAGCTGTGCCAGCCTGCAGCTGCTGCTGTCTAGTGTTAAATCTGAGCCAATCTCACAATCTACCCCTTCTGAAACAGGGAGGATCTCCTTTTGCCTCTCCTTTCTTCCATCTGCATGGTCAGGCATGGTTTCCTGTACTGTCTGATGTGTGCTAGACCATATTTTCTGAACAGATTCAGGTCTTACCTGGCAAGAAATTGCCCACTTTTATTCTCATTTCCTTGGTGTTCACTCTGTTCAGCCAAGTGACTTGTTTAACACAAGTGCACCCACTCAGTGAGAGGGTGTTTGGCTCAGAGTAAGTGGTTTGGGTGAGAGGAGACCCTGCTGTCTTTCAGCAACAGAGGTCAGATCTTCTCAAGTGGTGATGTGTGAATTGCAGACCTGGCGAATCATGAAATAATACAGGGAATGTGGGTGGCCTTTCTACATCACTTTCCATATCGTGTGCTGAGAAGCTAGAGTCTTCTCTGAAAATATCTGGTGAGGGTTTTTTTTTGGTTTTGTTGGGTTTTTTTCCCTGTCTTTCTGAAATGAGCCTTAAAGTTCTGTGAAGGGAGGCTAAGGACACTGTTATATTGTTTTGCAATATATAGGATTTCCAAGGGTGATTCTAGCTCTTTTGCTTTCTAGGGTAAAAATTGTGGAGGATTATACTCTGTGTTTCTACGCTGCTGGTGTAAACTTGGCATTTTGGAGGGATTTTCCTACTAGATTTGGATCATTCTAGCATTGTATAATCAGGATGTAGATGACCTGGTATTCTTTCTTGAAAATTATTTTAAGTCTAGGTTCTTCTATAGTTTTAAAGCTATGCTAAATTTATAGTTTTATTTGTTTATACCCCATTTGTTTATAAAACTGTTGCTGCTAAGCTTGATATTTAGGTAATTATTTCTGGAGCTTTTGTTGTTGCTTGAGAAGTTTCTTCTTTATTGTGTCTTCAACTATGAAAAGCTTTATGACAAAATCTACATCAAATTGTATTAAAGTAACCGAGTTTGCATTTGTTGAGCCTGTTATGGACAGAGCAGTAAAATGCAAGTAAAATTATAGGCGAATAGATTCAGTACAGTGTAATAAGGTTGTAAATAAAACCAAACTTCATTAAAACCTCTTGGGAATGCCTAACATTTTTTTACAGTGAAGTAGCAGTTGGCATTAAATTGCATAATATTTCAGAGTATTTCTTAGTCAATTGCATTCATTTAAAACGGCTATTCATCTTCAGTATTTGTGTTTTGGATGTTTTAATTTAGTGGTTCCTAAGCTTGTGTTTGAAGCTACAGGAGGACATTATTTCTGACCTGTACAACAGGGAAAAGTGTAGTGGTGGCATGTTTGCTTCTTGGTCTTTTGTGGTCCAGTGAAGGCTGGACACCACTTTGTGTTTTACACTACTGTAAGTGCACTGTAATCCTTTGTTTTTGGTAATAGGTGATCAGCTGTGCTGCTTGCAAAGCCTGTCAAGACTTAGACTTAGTACTTGCTGAGTCAGTTCTCCCCTCCTCTACTGGGTGCTAATGTAGAAGGAGATCAGGGTGCTATTTCTTAAAAAATAATTATAAATTACTTAAGTCATACCCTGCATGGTAGATCCAGCTGTGGATCAGTCTTAAAGATGAGATTTCATGATTTCTTTTGAGGAAATAGCTCTCTAAGGAACTCCCCAACTCTGCTCTTGAAAGAAGATGCAGGCTGTTTCAAACATGGAATTGTTTTAGAAACTGTGGGAAAAGTGTTCTTATTCCTTGTTCAGAGGAAAAAGGATCTTGCACTCGTTACGTCTTTTTTGTAACTAGTGTGCATGTTGATTTCACTGCCTTGTTTACTGAAGGTTTTGGTCCTCCCTTCAGAAATGAATCTGTGTCTAATTATGACCAGCTGGTTTACCAAATGGCAGATTTCTTTGTAGATCTGTCATCTTGAATAATTTTCTGTTGTTTCTGTCTGCTTTAAGTCATCTATTCTATGCTAAATAGAACACATTTGCAATTATTAATTTTTAGTAATGTGGAATTACAATGCTTAAAGGTCCGATTGACCTTGGCCCAATGCTATCTCCTGCTTTTATTCTAACGCCTCTAACTTACTCAGAATTTTATATACTGTCAGAGTTTTAAAATTGATCCAGTTTATCATTGGGCATGATACTGGGTTTTATTTTCATTGTTCTTGTCCACATCCTTTTATGAGTAGTTTAAGGAAACTTTCTTTTGTCTTTTCTGTTTATTACAGTTGAAATTTACAAAGTATCCTTTTAACTTCCTTTTCAGTGATACACTGAGTGTACATGTGATGCTGCTGTTACTTCAGTGCAGCTGGAATTAGGAAGTCAGTTTCAATGGTCCTTTCCTGGCTTTGCGCACTGGTTGCAGTAAACACTTTACTGTTAATGAATGGAGGTTAATAGGCTGTTTCTAGTGCAGTCTTTCATACTTCTGGTTAGTTTCATGGTGACATCACACTTATTTAGTGTTTATTATATCTTCATTCTTGTGGTCCCTGATCTAAGAGACCATCTAATGCTGTTAGCATCAGATAAAATTTTCCTATTCAGTGTGAGTTAAAGCTTTACAGTCTAAACAACTGTAAAAAGCAACCTGTTCACAGGCATGGTAACAAAAGCTTGGATTTTTCAGACACAGATACATTTGATTTCGTTTAGAACACTAACAGAGCTTGTGCAGATAGAGGAATAGATTTCTGGATCTTGAACACAATAAACCCTTTGATGTTTTATGTTAATGTTCTCAAAAGGAATTAGGAAAAAACTTATTAAATTATTGTACATCAATTTATGAACTGCACTTAATTACTAGTGAGGAGTGAAGAGCTTCCTTTCTCAGGAGTTTCTCTACTGTCATAAGGTGTGAAGAGGCACAAACTGATTGTGAATGAAGTGTGGATTATTTTATTTTGAGTGTATTGATTTAGATTAAGCATCTTGAAAAGTATGTGAACAAGTGTGAACAACAACTTCTTTAGGGTTGGTTCAGTGTCAAACTGGTGTTTGTTAAATGGGATTCTGCAAGGTTTCATTCTGTATGTGCCTATGTTAAGTGTTTCTATTAATAATTCTGATGAAGGACTGAAATATACAGTGTTAAAATTTGCAGACAGTGCTAAACTGGAAGGGTGGGCAGGAGGGTGGAGCACAGAACAGTCTCAACAAATGGGAGAAAAAGCCTGCAGTAAGGTGTAATTCAAGGTCAAATATAACACTACTACGTTTATGTGGGAAAAATGCAGAGGTGTGTGACTGGTTAAGCTGCAATTTTATAGAAGGGAGCTGGCAGTTTAGTGGATGAGGAGGTATCAATTAGCAATGCAGTCACACTGAAGAACTGGTTCTGCTTCTTCAAGGTTTGGACCAGCTGGGGAAAGTTCAGAGGGAGGGAATGAAGAAAGATGTGAAGTCTAGAAGATGTGACCTAGGAAGAGAAGTTGAAGGACCTGGTTCTCTTTTCTCTCTCTCTTCCTGTCCCCCCTGCCCCTTTTCTTTTTTTGTCTGGTGAAGGGGACACTGGTACAGCCTGGATAGCAATGTTTCGTTAAGCAGAAAGGCAAACATGCGTTTTAGGCAGGACAAGAAGAAAAACATTCAGAAGGAGGAGGCTTAATTTGGGCATTAAGGATAAAACTTGAGACTGAAATGGTGGATGGATTGTGTAATGCATTGTGTAGGAAGTACATGGAGATCAGTACAGAAAAATGATGTTAAAGGTTTTAAGAACATGGTGAAGGTTACTGAGCCTACTCAGTAGAGCTGCTGTATAACCACTTGTCACAGCCCTATTTTTTTCTTCTGTTTTTTCAAGGCTGTCTTAGCAATGGAAAATAATAAATGTTTTTTATCCAGCCAAAGTGAATTTATTCTTTTAAGTTTCTAGACATTAGAGAAATCCACTTTTCACAGCTCTGGGGACTGCAATGTTTCATAATAATCCCTGACTCTTTAGCGTGGAATGATTTAGTGATATTTATTATTATTCGTTTATCATATTTTACCAACTTCCCTGCTAATTCAACTTGAAACACTTTTAGTGAAAGCATTCCATTACACAGGTGAACGTGCAGCATCATTGCTGCATAACAGCTTCATGTCTGACTTTGGGTGGGTTTTTTTGGTACCTTCTTTGGAAAGAGCACTTAAATGCTTTTGTTCCTCTATTTTTCCCCCTCTGGTCTCTGGGGCAGTAATTTGGTAACTTTCAAACAGCTTTTTTTATCAGCTCTGTATTTTGTTAATTGTATGAAATCACATCTTTCAATTGTTACCTTATTTAGATATAATTATCCCATAAAATGGAGTGGATTTTGGCCAGAGGAAATGTAAACTGTGTAATACCTTGAATATTGGGGAGGCTTTCCCAAGGACTTCCCATCTTATTTAACTGAACATGTTAGAATTTAGGGAAGAAGTAAAACCTACGGTTTTAAGAAGCCGTCCATCCATCTTAAAATGCGTTTTGGCCACGGTGCAGTGCTGGTGGTGACCAGCAGGTGGCGCAGGTGGCCCGTCGGCCCGCGCCGGCGGCTCCCGGGCTGCTCCGGCACGGCCGGCCGCCCTCGGGCGAGGGGGAGCCCGCGTTGGGGGATGGAGGGTCGGGGTGCCTGCACGTCGTGGCAAGGGAATGTTTTTCTCGTCTGTTTTCTGAACGTATAGCGGAACGTTGGAAAATCACACATCTGTGATTCGCACACACATATATAATTCATTAGGACTCGCTCCTGGATATTTGTGCCAAACACAGTTCTAACGGGCAGTTATTTGTAGGAAGTTAGTAATCCTCAGCTAAAAGAATCATGTTGTGCTACAGGGATGTGTGGCTGGGCCCAGAGAACATCGTATAGGGTTTTATATGGGTACATCAAGTGAGAGATAGTAGGTATTTATGTTGAAGGACAAAATTTGTAGAAGTGATGAAATTTGATCAAAAAATTATTCCACACAGTACTGCTTCTGGTTTCCTCACAAAAGAAACTGGGTAGTTTCGGGAGCCCTGTTATGGATTTCCAGCCAGTCTAATGGTGCTGCACAGCCTTTGTAGCTATCAGGTTTCACTGTATTTTAAAGAAACGAAAAAAATTGCTGATTATTGATTCAGTGGTGATTTAGGGCCTTATAATAAGTAAGAGGAATATTTCTTACAGGTTTGCATAATCAAAGGATTTCAAGCCTGTGTGATTCAGTGTTCTATGGTAAGACATAGCAGGGGGTCCATTTCCCACTGTTCTCTTTCAGGTATGTGATTTCTCTGGTTTTTTATGTGCATGTGAGTTTTCTTTTTCTTTCTTTCTTTCTTTTTCTTTTTTTTTTTTCTTCTTTTTTTTTTTTAATAAGGCTTTAACTTTTCTGCACGTAGACTTACTAATACATCCTGCTGGTAAGACCTGTACATCTACTGGAGTATGTGAGAATCTTGCCTCAAGGTCCTGTTTCTATTCCTGCTTCACTTTTCCCAGAGGATAACCGTACAATTATAGGCTTTACAGACTTTCTCTTTAACCCTGGAATAGCCAGCATCTTTGTCTTGTAGAGAATAGTGATGATTCTGGGCCAGAGCTCTTCCTAGGCTACTGCTCTGTCACTGGCATGTTGTGAGGCCTTCAGCTTTTTCTGATTGCTTGACAAACTATGGGTTTGGGTTTTGGTCGTTAACTTTCTTAATTTTTATTTTTTTACTTTCTGTATTCTGTTTCAGGCTGTACTACTCAGGTAATGCTGCTTTGCTAAGGTCACTGGCTTACTATGTTCCTGTTACTTTACTTCGTAACAGCAACAGAAGCTCAGGTGATCCCATGCTCCTTATTTCTTTTCCTTCCACTTCCCCGTAATTCTTAGCAAGGGTGTTGAAAGATTATTGTCTCAGAGTAAAATTTATTTATAGAGATAACTTAAAAAATGAATTGTGCCAATGAGAGAAGTTAGTTCCTTGAGTATTTTTGGCATGGCTCTTAGTTTGAGTTCCTGTCAAGAATGGGGATTTTGGTGCAAATGTGCTTTGTGGGATACACTTGAGTGTAATATTGGTGGACTCAAAGTGGTTTCCCTCCTGATGGAACCAGAGTTGAAGTTGTCCGCCTGTTGTCCAGACAGTTGAGCATTGTCTGGAGCTCACCGCTGAAAAATGGGTGCAAAGTTCTCCTGCAGTTAGTGTTCTGTATGCACCTAGAGCTGGCAACCAGTACAGACTGTTGCAAGTAAAGATGTGATGTGCACATGAAATCCTGGGATCACAGAGCATCCCAACAACTACAACCCACCCCTCCTTTACGTTGTTGGTAATTTGGATGTGTTTGCACTTCCAGCAAGTTCTAAATGGTTCTTAGAGCTTGTTCACAGTAGTTAACTGTAGGATCAGTCCATCATTGTGCGGTAGCTTTTACTTTTTAGAATTATACTCTAGACCAATGGCAAAATAAAATGACGTTTTAACATCTTGGGTTTTTTAAGTATGGCATTAGGGTGTCGAGGATCTCAGACAATGATTCTTCACTACTTTATGTTGTTGTTGGGTTTAGGGAAGCCCATCCTTTAAGACTATTTAGGAAAGTATCTTTCAGAGGATTCCCCTGCTACCTCCCTCCAAAAGAAAGTTGGTGATGAATGAGGAGGGGGTGTCTGAGGTTTGAGTGCTGATCTCTAAAATGTCTGCACTTGATAGGTTTACATCTGTTTGTGTAGAATTATTTGAGCCTTGTTTAATGACAGACTTTACAGATGTTCTGTCTAGATAGGAGTCATGTTTTTTTCTTCATATCTAAGTAAGTTTGAACATAAGAACTTGTCAGGATCTAGACTACTTCTGTTATTTCAGGTTAGGTTTCTGCAACTGCAATGATGCTTTTGAGGGAGGAAACTTTGGTTAGATTCTTTATCTACAAGTCACATATTGTAGAGGACTATAGTTCACACCAGGTCATAGTCACATACTAATGTTTGAATTACCCATAAAACATTTCAAAAATCAATGGTGAGAAATATCATTTGCTATTGAGGTTAGTATGACATCTTCTAGAACTGTACTTTGCAAGCATTGGAAAAGTAACAGTTTTATGTAAAAACTTCAAGCACAAGTCTCTTTCTAGCTGCATGAGCTGTTTTTCGCTTTGACTGGAGCATCATTCCTGTTATGCACAGGTTTCAGAATAGGATGTCTCTCTTGGCTAATTCTATCTTTAGCTAACCCAAAGTGATGAGTTCCAGTATCCAACATTTATGAAGCAGTCTTAGGATTTCATCCCTCTTTCAAAAATTCTCATCCTGTACGATAAAGACTAAAAGCTTTTTTCTTCATGCTACCTGTTCTCTCAGCTGCCCTCTCTGCTAATTAAGCATCTCTTTAGCTTTGGTAGATCTCTCTAAAGGTCATCAATAGAGCAAACTAGTGAAGAGGATTACAGGGATATTTTTTCTCTTTTCATGAAAGAACCTCTCTTGAGGCTTTTCCTCCCTTATTCTAAAGGGTGGTGGTGGGAAAAAGCACATTAGCCTTTTCCTTTTTGCCTCAAGTTGAGAAAAACCTGTTTATAATAGAAACTTGAACTTGTACTGGAAAAGTTGTGATGTCTAGGTGAGTGATAAGGAAGTAAATTGTTTCTGTTAATGACAAGGAATGCTTAAAAATCATTGGAGGGTCACTACAAATTAATAGGTAAATACGCTAATATCATAGAATCATAGAATGGTTTGAGTTGGAAGGGACTTTGAAGATCATCTAGTTCCAACCCCTGCTGCTACAGGCAGGGACACCTTCCACTAGATTGGTTTGCTGAAAGCTCCATCCAACCTAGCCTTGAATGCTTGCAAAGGTGGGGAATCCACAGCTTCGCTGGGCAGCCTGTTCGAGTGCCTTGCCACTCTTAGTGAAGAATTTCTTCCTAGTATCTAATCAAAATCTGCCCTCTTTCAGCATAAAGCCATTGTCCCTCATCCATTATGGGAAGACTGTGAACATAGAAACATGTGTATGACCTCATCCCTATTAATACTTTTGAAGAAATAATTTAAAACTTACCCTGTAATGGGTGTAACTGTAATGATGGAACAGATTTAGCATTGACAATACTATTTACTCATTAGTACTGTTGAAAAATCATGCAGTGCAGTGCACATAATATTAAATATCTTTTTTTTTTTTTTTTTTTTTTTTTTTTTGTCTTTGCATTTTATTAGGAGTAGTCTGGAAAAAAACCCAAAGCATTAAAGCAAAAGGATTTTCAAATACCTGTACTGACTTGTTGAATCTGGCTGCCAAGAACTGTGATTAAGTGACTTTTACAAATGCTTGTTTTCTGTTGAATAATTGGAAGGGGAAAAAATCTTATCTAAATTATGTGAAACCCTGAAGGAGGATATATAATTAAAAGTGGTTTAATTATTTTCAGTGAGACAGGAAAGCAGATTGATGCGCTTATCCGTAATAATTGTTTATTTTCATGCCTTATTGTATCCTTTGTTAGCCACTGAAAAATGCTGCTTATGATGCAGAAAAAAATGTCTCTTAATGAAGTAATGTATTATTTTTGGATTTCTCAAAATATATAGCAAAATCATCCTTGTGTCTGCCAGTTTACATTAGAATCAGCTTGTGCATAAACTTACAGAGCCATTAGCACTGATGCTGCTTTGTAAAAAGGCAGTCAGTGGACACAGAGCCTGTTTTAGATACAGAGGGTGCATAATGAAAAGGTTTCAGTCTGCAATGGGTAGTGAAGGATCTGGAGAATGTGGAGAAAAGAAACAAGTTCAAACTGTGGTCTGTTTTCTTCCCAATTTCAAATACGAAGTGCAGTCAAGTTTTTTTCACTTCTCAGATAAGTGACCTGCCATCAGACTTTAAATACTTTTTGAACTGAATTTCCCTCCATTCCTTGTTTTCAGTCCCTTTTGTATTTTATGTAAAAACATGATATTGTCATAAAGGTAGAGCAGGGAATGAAAGAAAGAATCATGTGAAGTGTTATGCATTTTTTTCTTTGGTTTTTTTTTTTTTCTTGTGTGTTTGTGGGTGGTGGTTGGGCATCTGCATGGTGCATAGGCCACCAGCTTCTTGAGTTCTGCTGTTAGGAGTGTCCATTTGCTGTACAAAGTAGAATAGGTCTGGCTGAGAAAACAGGCTAGATAACCCATTTCAGAGCATGTAGAGTCACTGTATTCTTGAGGGATGTAGGAGATGCCACTAGAAATGCCTTTGTGCAGAGAAGGGAACTGAATTTATTTACACTTTCTGGATAAAATACTGTAGTTCTGCAGTAGCTGAATAAACATAATTGTATGTATTTACATTCTCTTTGAAATGTTTTGCGGCTTCCCCCTCTCTTATGCCCCAGTCTCCATCTATTCTCAGGTCATTTCAGGTGAAACAGAACTATTTTTGCTGGAGGTTTTATGTTTCTGTCAAAAGTGTACAGCGGTAATGTAGTTGTTAGAGGTTTTTGATAAATTCTTGTATTTCGGTTGCCTGGAGCAGGCAACAGCTTTGAGACCAAGTGCATGCCACACACTGGTTGTATAAAATTCTGCTTCTGACTTACCTGAGTCAGGACAGTGTGATGCCTCTACACCTTTTTTTATCCTTGTTATGTTGATATTTTGATATATACATAGACTCCCCAAACACATTAATCATTAATTCTTGAACTAAAGTATAGCAGTTGGAGGATACAGTGCTCTGACAGCTATTACTATCTTTGAGCTATACTACTAAAAGAGCTTGAAAATGGGGTGTGTGGTGTGTTGCTGGCTTGTCTTTTGGAGGAGCATGGCAGAGACATATTATCCATCGTACAGCTACATTTTGAATTACAGTGCATGTGGATTCAACACAAGCCTACCTCTCTTGGAGACAAACCTACCACAAATCAGATGTTTGGCAGTAACGTGCTGCGTTATGGGACAGCACATTGCATGGTGCCTGAGGGAACTCCAGCTGATTAGTTGCTCTCTCGATGAATTTGTGCTAGGAAGGGGGCTACTGACTTGCATGAGGAAAGCTGGTAATGCAGGGTATGAGTGGCTGCTTTTTTTGCACCAGTTGGGTATACTGTCAGGGAAATCCTGCCTTGATTATGAGGCAGGACTGCAATCTCTAAACTTGGAAGCGTATCATTGGTGAATTACTTTTTTTGCTCATTTCCCCTTTCCTTGTATCACTATGTTGACCGTGTGTTTTACAGCCATCTGTGGAAATGGAAAGGAGAAAAATTTGGCTTCCTCGCTGACCAGGCCATACATTTCTCATGACATTGAAAAAACAAGGAAGAAGAAGGATTTTGGTGTTTGTTTATCAAGTGGGCAGTTAGTACTCTCTTGTACCTCTTCTGTTTTTCCACTGTCTAAAGAAAGAAATTAATTTTAGTATTGGTCTCAGAAATGCTGTTTAAACCCCTGGGAGTTGAGAATAGTATCTTTTTGATGTAGCGTTGCTTTCGTATGTGGTTTTGTCTAGTGTGACTCGACTCTTCTTTTAATCAGTGTCATTCAATATATATTATATATCCTGCTTGCTTGTTCCTTGATATATGGTTTTGCATTCAGCTTTATAGTTGTGTATTTTGTTTGCATGTTAGGCAGTCTGCTTTTTATCCATGGTATCTTTTATATAATTTATTTTTATTGGTTTACTATATGGCTGTGTATTAGTCCTAAAAATTGTCCCTTTTTGACCCCCCTTTCTGAAAATATCATTGAATGAGGCTTTTTGTAACTGAAGTCTTGCTGCTTTGTTGTGCCATACCATAAATATAATAATGCAACTTAATTTCAAAAATGCTCGATAGCTGGATATGCCAGTTTGTTGATAGAAGAGTAGTAGACGTGAGGTTTTTCAGTAGCATGTGAAATTATAATTAGGAAATGGCAGTATATTAGTAATGTAAGATTAAAAATTTAGGGACTATGCTACTGACAGTGTTGCAGATGTAGTGAAAGAAGGGAGGAAAGCAGAATGCTGTCCTCTTGAATTTCTTACGTACAGTACCATTTTAAGGTTTCAAATTAGTAGAGTGTCTCCTTTTACAGCTTTAATTTTTATTATGTGAATATTTCTGTGTTTGCAGTGTGCTGTTACTATGTGATAGTTGATCTGAAAAAGTGACAGATGTTGCGTGTTTTCATTTAAATTCAAGGTGGAATTTCCCACTGTAAGCAAAACATCAATACTTGTATACTGACTAAAACCAGTCTCAAATAAAGCTCATGTTTAAAGTTTGACCAATCGATATATTTGTAGCACAGTATCTTTTTTTTAAATTTTTATTTAAGAAATATGTGAATTTGACCAAGGACACCTGTGTGTCCATGTGTTTTATATGGAACAGGAACACTAATGGAGAATCTGAAAGTCTTTAATGAAAGAGAAAACAAAATTGGCTTTAGAAAAGCAAGCTTAACATTGCAGGAAGTTAAAGCCAAGGATATGGCTTACCAGTACACTTAGCCAATGTAGCGGATAACTGCTGCCAGATAATGAAGGAAGGACCTGCTTCCCAGATCCCATGTTTATGGCACGCTTCCAGCCTATCTAACCATTATTTGTGCTTATCTGATTCTGCTGTGAACTGATGCAAGGAACTTAAGCTGGCAGAACGTTAACAGTAGGAAAGAGAGGAAAACTATTGATTATTTTTCTGCCAGTTTAGGTGTACAATTTCAAAGAATCCTGTTCTGTTTGGTGTCTTTCAGAATGTTTTCTTCTTTAATGCTGTGCCGACTGAAAATGTTAGTGTGGGTGAATATCACTCGTTATTTTCATGTTGTGAAATCCATAGAAAAAAGTCTTACTCTTGCGTGCTTTCTTTTTTACAAAATTAGATGCATTCAAAAAACCCTAAACTTTTAACTTGGTACTAAATGTTATCAAATATTTTTGAATTTAAAGCTAAGAAATAGTTATGTTGTTATTCATATGGAACATAAGTTTTGGAGAACATTCTTATAGCACAGCTGAAATCTTCCAGAAAGTTGGGGGTTTTTGGTGGTGTTTTTCCTTTTTTGTGGCAAAAAAAAATTGCTCTATGGAGAAACTTTGTCACATGTTTTTTCTTGCATGAGAAACCCTGAAGCTTCTTCAGCATGTTAGTTTTGATCTTGGTAGAGAGTTGCTGGTTTTGTTCTAAAACTGTGTGCATGTAGGGGTGTTAAATAAACATTAACTTGTCTGTATAACTGAGATTTTCTCTAAACTTTACTCTTTTGAGCAGACTTTATTAAGGTTATGAAATAACCTTTGTGGGTTAGGATCAAGAGTCAAATTTTTCTGTTCTGCAGACAGATGCTGCTTTGAGTGAGCTTTTTGCATAATTTGTCATACTTTTACTTCATCATTGGTATGGTTGCAGAAGTACAGAGCTTTTCAACACATACAAATTTATAACTGATAGGTTTATTGAAAGAGGCTGTCTTACCCACTGACTCATTAAGACTAGCAAAATAGCAATATTCTTTGAAAAGTCTGTTATTAAACTGTTGAGGCGAATATATACCCTCAATAAACTTTGACTCCGTGATGTTACGGAACTCCTCGTGCGTGTTCTTGACAGATGGTTGTTGAAGTCATTAATACAATTGCTTTTGCAGTTTTAGGAGTGCTAGAATAAAACAACAAAATGAAACACTAAGAATTAGGTATGCTATTGGAAGTTTTCAAACCCTGAGTGGACAAAGCCGAAACCTGCTTGGTCTTGTTTCAGTTTTGACCTTCTTTTGAGTAGGTGGTTGAACAAGATGACCTCTTGCAATCCCTTTTAGCTTGGATTAGTCTATAATACTGTGACATTAAAACAAGAATTGAATCTGTTTCTGAATACAGTCAATCTATAATGCAGGTCAAGATACTTCTATTTAGGAATGGCAGATTTGGTAAGAAGAAATATCTTTCTGTAGAAATTTTCCTTAACCTAACCAGAATAAGTATAATTTGGGTTTAGTATATGACCTACAACATTCACATATGTGGATCCATACGTATGCAATATATAAACCCCCTGACTTTGCTACACATAGCAAATACATAGGAAGGAATGCCACAAACAAACATTGTGGCAATACACTTACTTTGCAAGGTTTTCTTGAAACTTGTTATTTCCGTCAAGACAGAGGCCTCTCTTTTATTTTTAAACTCATATTTTTGACTGAATGTTTGTAAGAAAAACATTCAGCTTTCTTAAGTTACTGTCAATTTGAAGGTAATAGAGCCTGCCAGGTTTTGTTCAGGTCCACGTGACAATTTTGTATAAATTGCTTGATGAGTTTGTGAAGTTGCCAGTAACTTTCATGTCATCATTTCCACTGAATTAAAGAAAAAATACTGTTTTTCTGTTGGTGGAAATGTATTGGCTCAACAAGTTTAAAAAATCAGAAGTCTCTTTATCTATAGCCAGCAGCTGGACAAGCTTTTTACAGGCTCTTTGCTCGCAGCATGGCTCAGCCTTGGGGAAGGGAGGTAAAGGACTGCTTCTACGCAGCTTGTTGATTCTGTACTGTGCTACCCAATTAGTGCACAGTGAGTGCTGAATTTTTAATGGTACCATTCTAACAACATACCCCATCAAACATCCTTCAGTTTGGAGTTTTAATCTAAATGAGTAGGGCTAAATTTTAGATGGTGGTTTTGTAGTTTGGAAAATCCTGTATCTATTGAGTGAAGTCTTGAAATAGGTAGTTTCCAAAATAAATACTTCCTTGACAGGCTTTACCAACTTTCCAACTTTCCTTCTAATGTTAGAGAATAGAGCTTTTGAGACTTTCTTCCTGTGAACATACATTGCATGGCTATTAAGTTTATTTTATCTATGAGTCAACGGTTTTAAAACTGGGTCTGTAGAAGTGCATAGTGGTGGTTCATTCATTTTGCCCCTGTAAGCCACCCATTTGAAGGACCTGCAGCTAATCATGTGCCAGCAGGTTACAGGGGTGTTTCTGAGAGAGTAGTGGAAAACATACATCAGAATTTATGGATTCGTTGAAAGGGAAGATAGTCTGCCATTTAAATCAGTAGTTACAAACGAAAGAACCAAGTTGTTTGCCTGTGGGGCTTCCTCCCCCTCCCCGGCTCAGTGAGTCTAAAGGAGAGGTTTAGCTCCTAACAGAAGCTGTTCCAATTCAGTGAGGTGTAAGATTCGTGCAAAATATGGCTATAGCTTGTGGAAATATTAATAATGATCTGTGAGAAAGATAAATATGGCTTATAGCCTCCTGGCACTTGATCATGTTAGAACTTTACTGAGTGCAAAGAATATTTTGAGGTGGTCTTTTTTTTCAGTTAAACAGTAATGAGAAAATAGTCTCTTTCATTCAAAGTTTTAATCAGTTCCAATTATTTGCATTGCATAGATGAAACAAGCAGGAACTTTGAAGCAAAGTAATTTGGTGGACAAGGTGGTGGTATTTACTTTTTCACTGTTACTGTGGTCAGACTTGTGAATAATGGTGTCTATTGAAAACAATTCAGTATAGGTAAGCTAAAAGCTCAGTTTTTGGCAGGTGTTGCTGAGTATTATGACCAAATATTCTTTTCTGTCTCTGAAAGAGGCTATGGTATCTTATTGTATCACTGCATTAAGAAAATCTTATTTATTAGGGAAATTCACAAGTCTTATCTTTCATTTACTTTTCTAAAATCTGGATTAAGAGCGCTAAATAAGAATAGTTTGTGGGATTGTATTCCACTCTTACTTCATACTGACCTTTTTATATTGTTCAAACTTGCGCTTTTTTTCTCTGTACAGAAATTTATCATTAATATTCCTAGGTAGATAGAACAAAGTGTTTGCATGCTTCATGGGATTTTCCTAGATAGTGGAGTATGTATATAATATACTGACAGACATGTTTACCTTGTTAATTCACTATTGGTATTTTTATTTTGTTTTTATTTTTAAAACTCAATTCCTGTTTGTCTATATCATTGTGAATTGCATTTCAAATTCTCTCATTGGATTTCAGCCATCTGTCTAAGTAAGTTCATGAAGATAATGTTCTGTATTTTTTGTTGTAGGTAAGGACATTTTGATTCTAAACACATACAAACTTGAATGAGTATCAATAAAATTGCAGTTGTACTTTGTCTTTTGTTAAAAATCAAATTAATCTAAGAAATGTGTTTAAATATGTAGGTCTGCTTTTGTTTGCCATAATTCTGAATATATATTCTGATTTTCTTAATATACTTTACAGTTCATATTTTAAAAAGCCCATTACACTTCCACCACAATAAATCAGAAAATGTATTCCTTTGCCAACTTCAGATTTAATGTTAATAAAAGTCTACTTACGAGACAGAGGGACATATATCTAGGGGTTGTAATTAGGTAAATGTGGAAAAATCAGAACAACTTAACTTTTTTGAAGATTGTTATACTATATATAACTATGATAAGGTATAAGCCTATCAATCATTGTGATTGAGAAAATTAAGCTGTCAGGGGATTCTTCTGTATCTTTCTGGATATAAGGTGAAAAAAAGTGCATTTAATGAGCACTGCAACAAAAAACTGAAATCTTTTTGAGATTGTGTTGTATTCATATTGTGCTAAGATAATTCCTGGTGTGATCTCATTGCTCCTGTTTGGCTACACCAGTGATAATTTTGAACCATGAAATTAAAAGCAGGTATGTCTTTCTAAGAGTAATTTAAGTCATTGAAGTGTAACTGTAAGTCTTTCACATTTCCACTTACATCTGCCTAGAGGAACCCCTCAGTAGTTAATATCAGCCAAGCGACCTTACTTCTTGTCACTCATACAAGCCCCTGTGTACAGACTTCTATTCTGCAAAACATTTAAAGTGTAGAGGTTGTGAACTGCTTTGTTGCTTCATTAGATGTTTTTTTGACCCTATGACTTAGAGTTCCGCCTGTGAGAATTTGACTGTAACAACAGATGCTCCTGAAATTGGGATGAAGAGGAGAGGAGAAGTTGTCTGTGCGTAGACACCTTACTATCTTAAACACAAATGAGGAAAAGATATATGCCCTTTCATGATGCAGCTGATAGTCAAGGTCAGGTTCAACCCACAGGATATTTTCATTTTCATTGCTAGCCTGTTCCCCTGATGAGAAGAGAAATTGGGATTGAGACAGATAAGCCTGAATGTCATTGCACTTGGCCACAGCCTTACAGCAGTTTCCAAGAAGGGAAGATGGAATAGTCAAGGAATTAGTATGTGCTGTTGGGAGAGCAGGAAATGTAGGGAGCAGACAGTGATTATCACTGTCCATGAACATGCAAGTATCCGTGCATGACAGTGGCTGTTTATTGTGGACTCCTGTGTGGATATTTAAGATGTCTGAGGTATTGTAGGTAAACGTCCCTAATAAAGAATGGGGAAGATTAAGGAAATGTGTGTATTTTTGAGAGGTGTGACATTCAAAACAGTAATACAGAAGTTACAATAACAAAGGGCAAAAGTAGTGCTTGATCTATATAATTGTAAAGAGTTTTTGAAGATAAAATGGAAAGGTTATTGTATAAATTTGGGAAGACTGCGAAGGAGAGAAATAGCTATGCTTTTTCTAACAGATCAACAAAGAAGCTCAAACTATGTTTTCCTACATTCTGTAAAGTAACATCCTCAGGAAGAGAACTGGGAGAAGTACTACAAAATAAGTAAGAATGGAAGTCTAATAATGCGTGATATCTACATAACAGGGAAGGGCAGGCAGCCCAAAGAAAGGTAAACAACCTATGTTGTTTCTATAGTCCTCCCAGTAACTGTAGAATATTCTAAGTGCTGACCAAGATTAAATGTTTTAGACTTTTCTTACAGTTAATAGAACTCGACAGAAAGAGGGCTATAAGCTTTAACTGCTGTGGCTTCCTAAGGGTAATGAATACAGTTTTAGAAAGTCTTAATGGAAGCTCTGACTTTAATGCACTTTTCGGGGTTTTTTCTTTTTAAGGGCTGTGAGTTCAACAGTTCTTGTTGAGTGTTTGCACACGTGTGCTTGACATGCTAGGACTGACTGCACTTACAGTGAAGAGCAGTTGAGTAATTGAAGCAGGATGTAAGAGGTCACTTGCGTTTTCTCCATTGTGTACTTAGCCTTGGTTTGATCCAAACCACTGGGTTCCAGGGAAGTGCAGAAGGATGACCCCAGGGGAAATGGCCTATTCAGAACAATGTTTACGTCATTTTGACACCTTCATTCCAGTACTGTGTGCATCAACATGTTCTTGTGTAGAAGTCAAACAGAAAGCCTGCTTTCCTATTTTTTTCTCAATACCATCCATCCCCAACCCTGTATGCAAAATTACTGTATAAAGGAGGATGTACTAAAATATCCTTCTGCTGTGGTAGAGACTGTAGATTGGGGTCACATATGCTATGCATTTTGCTTTCCTTCAGAAGGAAAGTGGAATCATCAGCTCTGCTAGAGGATGAAAATACATTCCTTGGTGGAAGACCCCAAATTGTGCAAGCTCCTCTGCAGAGGGGCTTGGCTCTTTCACAGTGGTTTGGACTTTGATGAACTTAGTGTTTAGGCAGAACACTGTGTAAATTTTTTTGCTCTTCTGATATGCAAAACAGTCTGAAAGTTTCCTGGGTTTATTCAGTTGGGCTTTTGCATGCTTTCCCCACTTCCAAAATTTCAATGAAATGTGCAGATGGTAATGGATGTAATACTATCTGAAACAGAGGCACAGCAGATAAAGATTATACCTCCTGTGGTATTGTGGTGCATTATAGCACTGAGTGAGAATGTGTAGATGTAGTTCAGTGCTGTTTAAAAGCTTAAGTTTTTCTCCTTACCTAAGTAATACTGTTTTAAAGGTTATATTTGAGTTGGCTTCTAGAATTTGTTTCAGCTTGTATCATTTGTTATTTGAGGATGGGGCAGGGGGGAAGTTATTTTATTGCACTACACATGGGAGTGACGTTTGTTCTGTACTCATTGAGATTTGTTTTCAGTAAGTTATGATGGCACTGGTAGCAGTATATAGTCTAGCTGAATAGTTAGCTAAGAGGAAAGTAATGAAAATTTATGCTTATGTATTTCTGTTGTTACTTTAGGTGGTAGCTGTCTCGTGAGATGATAGAAGCAAACTATTTTCTGAAGCTTCACTGATCAATTTTTTTTAAATGTATGTGATGATTTTAGTGGTGAAGATGCATCTTTAAGTTGTTTGAATGTTGACTATTCAAATGGGAGTATTCATAGTTTTATCTTGTAGCATAGCAGTGCATCATGCAAAATTTTCTATTAAATATTTATTGGAAATGTAAGCAGGTTTGTATTTGAAGTTTACTTATTGCAAAAGTAAACCTCAGGACAGTACTTGGGGAACCAGACTGCACAACTCCTATTAACACTGGAGGATTTGTGGTTTGTTTATTAAAGTTCAAGTTAACAATTTTACTTCTAAGACATTAAATTTCCTTGAGGTGTGCTGTATAACATAGCTAATAACAGAATGTGAAAAATAATTTAGGTCAGTTTAAGAGAAAATATTTAAATCTGTATTAGTTTATTGGAAGCTTGTTAAAATAAGAAGGTGATACTCCTGTTTTACTTATTTATAATGTAATAGTTGCCTAAGGTGATTCTGATGTTTTCTTAAAAACAAAACCAAAGTACAACACAGATCTATCTCTTTGTAGCACTATACTTGCTTTGACTTATGAATTGTATGAACTCCAAGTTATTTTGCCTTTTGGCCTTTTGCTCTGTTGAAACTATAGCTCTAGATCAGACCCTGGTAATAGTGTGTTGTGACTTCATCCCCTTGCTCGTGCAAATAATCGTTTGTCCACAACAACCATTTTAGTGTATTTATCTGATTAATAGAAAGACAAACGAATTTAACTAAAAATTGCACAGAACCAGTAAGAATGCACAGAATATTTTCCTTTTTGTCAGCTGTTTGCCAGCTGGGAGTGTATTTGTATAATTTTTACAGGTTTGAATCTGGTTTTATGCTCTGATGAATTTACCGTTCCTTCATGCTGTTCCTAGCCAGATCTCTCGGACAATGCTGAAAGAAGCTTGTTTATGAAGATTGGTGGATTATTTTTCTTGGGAGGTCGTTATTCTAGTTCTGATTTTGCTACTTGTATGATATGCTGGGCAGTCATTTTTAAGACATCAAACATGGGAGAATCTAAACTTTCACAGTTGTGTTTGAGGATGCTTTCAGTGGGCATCTGTGTAAAAGCCATGTAACAGGCTTCACTGCTACTTTTGGTCATCTTTATTATATTTTCAGAACTAAGGTGTAGTAATACTCCACTGTCCACAAACTACTGCTTCCTATTTTTTCGTTTGTGTCAGTCTTCTTTTTATGATGATGTACTTGTATATAAATATGGTATTTGGTGTGCAACAGGGACTTATTTGGCATTGATAGAGGTTTTTCTATTGCATAACTGGACACTAAAGGAACGTGAAAATCTCAAACAGTTCGTATTTGTCTAGCTGAGCCAAAATGTAACTACAAATTTTTCTACAGGGTAGTTAAGCCTGCTTCATAATAGAAATCAATCTGGAATATGTGCTGCATTGCTCTATGTCCTTTCTTGATCTATGAAAGTAACTCATCAATTATAAAACAGGTTAATGAAGTGGTGGTGGTTTGTGCCTGATAGTTGCCTTGCGCAGTTGTTCTTTACCAGGTTGTCCAATGTTGTACCAGCACGTACATGTATGTGCTTAAAGAAACCTTAATGTAGTTTCAGAAACACAGTAACATTTCTGTCAAATGGCTTTAATGAAGGAAATTAATTTGGTTAATTATTCCATGTTACTTGAGTCAACACCCTGTAGCTGGTTATAATGGAAATTCTTACATAGATCACCCTTTCCATATGTTTTTCTCCAGTATTCTTTATGTTGTCATTTTCCTCTTGTGCTCTACAAACATCGGTTCTTTCTGCAGTATCACTGCAACACTTGGACAGAGGTACTGTGATTAAATTCTTAGTTCTGCTCCCTGCATGTTGTGCTTAGTTTCAGGAAGGGAGCTGTTCATTATGGGCTTTCAGAACAGAAGGGAAACCCGTGGAACTTGCGTCAGTGTCACCGCGTGACCCCTGTAAGAACTGAAGCTTCACTAGGTGCTTTTAATTAGACAATTGATGAGTTACATACAGTTCAGGAAGATGGTAGCACCTAAAATTGACAGGGGATCCAGGCTGATTTATCATTCTGGGTTTTGATTCCCTGGTTGGAGGGTTGTATGAATGACTGTCTAAATACAGAACAAAATACTGTTGAATTGCAATGGCTTAACTGTCTATTTAAATATCACAGGTAGAGGATGATGATGATACTGAATCACAAGAGGAAGAAGAGAAGGAAAAACTGAAAAGCTATTCAAGAAGAAAGATTTTTTCCAACTGGAGCCGCTATGAGGATACAGAAAAAGAGGGACAGAGTGAACGTGGAGAGTCACAGAGAGGAACAGACTTCCATGTATTGCTTAGCTCAGCAGGTAAGCATTTCTACTTTACAGATAGGGGTTTTGTGTGTGTGTGGGGGGGTTCTTTGTTTTGTTTCGTTGTGGGTTTTTTTTATTTATTTTTAGTTTTGCATTTTTAAATGTTGCTACTTTTCTGACTGTTGTCCTTGATGGTGAAACAGGACACTAGAATATCATTCCTATCTGCCTCAGTAAGTCTGCCATTGATGTATTTGGGAGTGTTCGAAGTCTCCATGGGAGCAGTCTTATCAGCATATAAGCTGCACCGAGCCAAGGTGGCTGGGGAGTAAAAGAGGGCTGCTGCATTTACAGCCTTCTTGTGAAACTCCACGGGTCTGAGTGTGTGCAGTTACTTTGAGCCTATTCTTGCTGTCAATTTCTTACCAATCTTGGTCATTGAGTTGCTTTCCAGAAAAGAAACAAAGTTGCTAGTGTGACTAAACAGCAAAGCAGTTAAGCAGCTGCTTGCTGTTGTTTGTTTTGACAGATTTGTAATCAGCACTGTAGGGATGTGTGCATGAATAGCATTACTCTCCTTGAGAGTAAAGATCAGTTGTTTTCCAGTCTTCAAAGGAGATAATAGAATGAGAAGGTGGAGAGACAGGCTGTACTAGATCCTGTTTTTTTTTTTAACCTATATTATGGGCAGTTGCACAAAAAACAGTTGCCTGAAATTGTTTTAGAAACTCTTGGTGCTATTGTGTTGGCATGTTTCAGTAAAAAGTTGCAAACTATGTATTATGGGGCTTTTTTGAGCAACCTGGAAGTTCTGAAATCTCTTGAATCTAAATAATTGGATTTTTCAGCCACAGCTTGGAGGGGTAAGTTAGCCATTATCTGTGATAAAGAAAAAAGAACCAGAGCTTGCTTTCTCTGTGCCAGAATGAATTTCTGAAGCTGTTCTGCATGACCATTGCAGAATTGGGCTTAAATTGCCAGTTTTAATCATAGGATCATGAGGTGTGTGATGGCTTCTCTGAATGGTGTGTTGCATGGTAGACAGTGTTGGAGTCAAGATGGGCTGGTATGTACCTCAGAGCTGGATAGGCAACATAGCTTGAGGAGCAAAGTAGATATCACAATTTAAAACTTTTGATTTTTTTATTTTATGTTTTGAAATAGCTTCTGAAGATACATACTTTTTTAACCTTTTTGCCTATACTTCCAACTTGTCCCTGCCTCAAGCCAATCTCCAGTTCAGCACTGATTTGTCTTTTCAAGCAAATATTTGGGCTTGACTAGTCCCAGCCTGTCTCTGACTGCATCTTGTCTTTCTACTGTCAGCCTTTGCCTGCCTACTAATTCTTCTCACTGTCCCTTGCTTCAGTTAATTTTTCTTGTCTAGGTTTCTGATTTCTGGTGATGGGTCTCTTCTCAGTTGTTTGTTATAAGCCAGCTCCCTTCCACATATATTCACTAAAATCCAGCTCCGTCAGATACATTCTGTCCCTCGCTCTGTCCAGTCCTGGTCGTTTCCAGTTCTGAGTTGTTCTGCCTGGGATTGCTCATTTGGCTTACTTTTTCTGTCATCCACTACCACATCTTTTTACATTCCTCTTTGTTTCTTTCCTTGACTAGTCAATCCCAGTTTATTCTTTTCTTTTAACCTTCCAGTTCTAGGCTCCACTACAGTTTTCTCAATCTTCCCTTTACATGCTTTTGTCAGTATACCCTAAATCCTACTCAGTTACCCAACAACATGATGTGACGGGTTACTGTTTTCAGCTATGGCAGGGATATTGCATAGTGAGGTTGTGGAAATATGCAAGATGACACTTTTTATTAAGTGTTGTACCTAATGCCTGTTAAATGCAGAGTTCTCTTACAGTGAAAATCTGGCTCTTCACTCCTAACCAGAGGTTAGAGGAAACTTAAGTCAGTTGCCTTGGATGTTGAAGTGACATATGGAAGGTCACTGAGAATGGACTGTTTGGTGATTGTTTGTTAAGTGGCAGCAAATCTTGCAAAAAATATGTGTATAAACTTTGATTTCTAGAAGCTCGGAGCTTGGCTAAATCAGGCCAGACTTTTCACAAAATGAGCAGAATGTACCTCTCTCATACAACAACATTGTCCAGCCTGATTTCAAGTTACTGATTCAGGGCAAGGAAGTACTTACAGTTTTTCAAAGGAAGAGCTTACAAGGGCTTTTTTCCTAGATCCTTTCATGGTAGAAAAATGTTCCAGCCATTCTCTGACTTTTAAAAAAAGGTGGTGGTGAGGAAAAACTACCTGAAGCAGTCAATTGACATGGAAAATTTCAGACTGAATAGTTAAAAAAGCAGCTGAAAATAGTCTTAAGAAAGAACTGCCAGGTGGCTTTGATAACAGCTGATGTCACTAGCCTGACAGAGCTTCTTTGTCAAGGCTTATTATATTTGTGTGTAAAGCAGGGTGAAAACTTTAGTTCTTAAGTCTGTTTCTTTCCTCTTTTTTTTTAGGATTTTATTTTTTTTTATAATTAACCTTGAATATAGCAAAGCAAACTTTTCTGTATTGCTTTTGATGTTTAGCTGATGTAAACTACAAGTCCATTGTGAACCCTTCAGGGAATACATCTTGAATCAATTTAGTAAAAATGCTGTTGAAGCGTAAAGATCAAGAGAAGTGGAAGTGATAGGATAACCTTACTCTGCTAGAAGAATCTTGTGAGGTTTGAAGAACTGTCCTCATTTTTTGGCAGGTGAAGGTTAATTGTTTCAAAATAGATTTAAGTCCTATATTAGGTTTTTGGTTGTGAATAGATCTTTAGGTTTAAAAGTATGCTTTTAAAATGTCATTACGGAGCTGATCAAAATGTATCCAGGGACCTGATCAATTTCCTTTAAATGTGGTAGGCATTACCAGTACAGCAGCCAAAAGCTGCCAGCATGCACACCTAAATGACTGTGCTGTCATGTTGCAGGATGTGATGATTATCAAGATGAAAAAACATATTTTTGGATATAAGTTTTTCCTCTTTTGTTTTTTTGGCAATGGCTGAATAATTCTGATGGCCTTAAAGGGTAAGAGAGTAATGCTGTGTAGTTCAAACAAAACTGTCTCAATGGTTTTGATATTGTAAGAATACATATACATTCTGTAGATATCTAACACTTAAATACAATAGGAAATGTGGAATAAAAGTCAAAAGAACAGTCACTGGAGCATAATAGTAATGAACAGTAAGTACAGGAATTGTGAGGTAGCAGTTACTTTCTGTTTCCTAATAAACTGTTGTTTTGGGTTTTATAACCTCCTGCTTTTGGACTTCTCTGTTTAATTATGATGTGTCTATTGCAATATATTGCTGCATTTTTGTGGCCAGTACATACATGAGAATTAGCAACACAGAGAAACTATTGGCTGTCTTCAAAATACTGAATAGATAAACTTGTGGAGCAAGGCTTATGTTAAAGATAGGTTTTCCTTCAACTTTTCTGTCTTAAGTATATACTGACAGAGATTTGGGGAAGAAAAAAAAAAGGCAGAGTGAGTGAAGAATAAATGAGTTTTCTTCTTTTCAGTGCTAATTCTGCTCAAAGAAAAAGAATGGCAATGGCAGGGCGTGGTTCAGATGCTAAAAAAGAATACTTTGAGTTTTAAAATTCTAGAGAATAGCTGAAAATCAGGTTTCTTTACAGAACTGCCTATCATTTTTACTTGGATTATTGTATACATCAGGGGTATTTGATTGCCGACTTCTACTACTTATGGTTTATGTTTGTTCTGTGAAATTATTTGTCTCCATATGTCTCCACAGAACTCTTGTTTCTGCATCTCTGTTTCTTATACCATTGAGAGATCTAGACTAGTGAAGAACTGGTTTTTATCAGCTCTGAAAGCTCTGCAAAAAGTAGTGGAAAGTATTTTTAAATTCTTCTTTGCGTGTCTTTATAACTGCATGATGAACAGATGTTTTCAACTAGTACAACTTATTCAACAGATGCAAAACTTCATGTCCTTGCTGTTCACGAGGTGGCGTGAGCTCTGTTAGAACATAGAGGTATTGGTTACTCCTTATTACACACCAGCAGCTTTAAGATACTAGTACCAAGTTACCGGTCTTGAAAGAATATTACAATGTTGCAACTAAGGATTGGTAATAGGACACCTCAATATTCCTAGTATATGCGCTCCTGAAATAAACAGGTAAGGGTATGTGCTCCTCCTGCTTCTTTCCTTGCTACCTGATTCCATGAATGTTCTCTGAGCCTCCCTGATGTGCTGTATTCTCCTGCTTCTGCTTGTAGCCTCATTCCAGCACATCAGAAATTTCCTTTCCTTTTTGATGGTGATGTGGCAGATAACATTTCACAGCTGTGGAGGCTCTTTACCAAGTGGTTTCATTTCCACATGCAAAGGTTTTAGTTGTGAGTTACACCCTGGGCAATCTGCAACTTTGGACTTGTTGACAGACCACGAGAGATGATGCTGTTTTATATACCTGTTGATATCTGAAATCAATGGAAGTTCAGCCTCTCCCTCTTTCCTCCCTAGCCAAAGTAACTTTCTCAAACAAACAGAAAAAACCTTCCACAATAAAGATTTGCAGTAAAATCACAGGACTTGGCATCTGTGGAAGCTGGCTCTCCATCTGCTCTGTGCTTCCTCCTGAACTGTTCCTAATGTTACAGAAATTCATCTTTTTTTGTTCTAATCAAATGAGCTGTCCCTTTTTTTTTTTTTTGTGAACTAAAAATAGGAAGTGCCAGATTTTAAATATTAATTACACTTTCTCAATAAATTAATTTTCTTGTAATAGGTAATTCGTGCTCATTATATATGCTTTCATATCTGTTCCCTTCCCCCCCCCCCCAAGTTTTATCTAAAATGTAACCAAAACTGTGTGATTGAAGTATAGAAGTATAATGTGATTCAATGACTTGAATGCATATCAATAACATTTCTTATTTTCATTTTAACATTCTGATATCTTAAAACTATGTGACCATATATCACATGTGACAATATGTGTCAGTGATAGTACTGCAAAACTAATGGTAATGAAAGAAAAATCTGAAAGGTTTCAGTTTTTCAGAGAGATTTGTATGCTTTGTGATTTAGAATCGGATAGAATAAGATTTGTATACTAAAGAGGTTAAATTTTGTTCTCATTAGAATCAGTGTGGTAAGCTTTGTCCCATTCTTTTAATTTTTCACACCTTGTTGTCATGCATTTATTTGTTAAGTTCCAGATTTCTAAATCTAAAGTTTTCTGACCGACATCCTTCTCTAATATTGGGCCTTAATCTTTTGCTGCTACTGTATATTATTGATGGTATCTTTACTGTATATTTATACCATATATTTAGGTATCTTTTGGTTATGAAATCACAAATCTGTAAGTTTAAATATGGAACAATTTGTCCTTATTCCTGTCTTGCTTCTTTCATGTCCACTACTTGAATTTGTGGGTTTGAGAGCTAGCTAAAAATATCTACTCACCTGATTCACTGTTTCTTGTGTTTAGTCATGTCTTTTTTTTTTTTTTTTTTTTTTTTTTAAATGATACCTCTAAACCAGGGATCCTCAAACTTTTTAAACAGGGGCCCGTGCGCGAATGAAGTGGCAGGCAGCCATCTGCGGCTGCTTGGTTTCCGCCCCCCCCCCCCCCCCCCCCCAACCCCTGGCGGGGGGGGTCTGTAAATACCGGGGACCGGATTGAGGACCCTGGGGGGCCGTATCCAGCCCACGGGCCATAGTTTGAGGACCCCTGATCTAAACCCAGTTCTGTCTGACTAGGCCTCCTGTTGGTTATCATTGTTTCTGCCACATCATTGTCTTGGACTTTTCCGCCAGTGAAATCCTCTAAACAAAAATGAATTACTTTGACTCTTGCACTCAAGACATAAATTTAGTCTTCCAGTCTTCATTTTCAAAATTCGGTATCTTATTGCTACTATGCTCCTGTTCCCTTTCTCCTATTTTTACTTTTTTACTTATTTTCTGCCTTTCCTCCTTCCTTTGCATTTTCCTTTTACTCTATGAACTGCGATTTTCCTTGTTGCCATATATTACTTTTGATTGATTTTAGCCTTTTTGTTTGGATTCCTTTTTACACTTGTGATTCTGAACCACTGTTAAATCACCTGAATTAGACTGTAAGCTTTTTAGAGCAGGGACTTTCTTTGCTTGCCTGTAAAGTATTGGTTCTTTTTCAATAATGATGTTAGTAGATATTACTTCTATGGTAATATTAGATGATGTTGATTGATTTGGAGGAGCTGTGTTTGTTTTAATTGTAATATTTTTGTTCCATCTCTCAGCAGCCTACATTAGAGAAAGAAATCAAAAATAGAAATAGAAATTTTGTAAAATTCTATAAAACCAGAATTTTTTGTTTATGGTAAGGATGATAAGAGTATCAGATCGGTTTAATTGCAGAAGCCAGATTTCATTTACTGTTCTGTTTCTCATAAGGATAGATTGATTCCTAATATCAGTTTACAAACAAAATAACTGTGATAGGAATGTTTCCTTGTTCATTGACGGATGCTCCAAAGCAGTGTTGTGATCAGACTACATGTGAACCACCATCAGAAGAGGCTGACAGAACTATACTTCTAGCAGGATTCTCAGAAACTTGTTTGCAGGGAGTATACTGCTGTTGCTAAACGTTGGTTTTGGAGTGAAAGAAGGTCTGTGGAGCAGGCAGTGCTCTAAAAGACACAGAGTGCCTATGTCTTCCTTAAGCTCAGTTGTGGCTCCTCTTTTCTTTTTACCCCATTTTGGTCCTGAAATTCCTCCTCATGTCTGCTGCTGATCGCTTGGGCTCTCCTAGTCCTTCTCTTCCCCTTTTAATACTTTCAGAGTCATACCTATTGATTTTGCCATTGTTCTTTCCCTGATCTCATCCTGTTGCTCAAGAGTTCCCAGTTCCTACATCCAACTTCTAGTTTGCACTTTCTCTTGATCCTTCCCCTGCTCCATGTTTTTATACCTGTCCAAATCACACGTTGGCTTCTCATCTGTTCTGTGTTCTCTTGCCTGTTGTTTACTCCTGGCTCTCCTGGGAGTGGCATCTTTGGCATTTCTAGCTGTTGTATAGGAAGATGGCTCTTCTGAGCACTTAAAAGATTTGTTGTTTTTTTACCCAAAGGGCTTAATTTTTTGTCTAGGTGGGGGTAATTTTCTTGGAAGAATGTCAAAGGTTTATTGAGCCTTGTCAGAGTCTTTGTTTCAAAACCAGAGTTCTGTTAACTGTCTGTTCCACCCTCGAGGGAACTCTTGTTGTCCTTTCATGCAAAGTAAACCCTCTGCGTGTGTAAAATTGTGAACTAGAAACTCTTTTAATGAAAAGCACATTTCAGGGACAGAATAGGGTGCGAGTGGGGAGGAATTATGTTTTCATTGGCTCTGACTCATTTTCAACCTTTACTGGAATGTGAATCAGATGACCTTCCTTTGACAGTACACACTCATCATCTCGGTTTATAAAGCGTGGTATTTCTGAATCTGCTGCAGATAATTTGGATTGTGAAACTGATCATACTCTCTCTATTTCTTTTTAAGCTCTTGATTGAAACCGGCCGGTGATAACGTGGTATTTTCTTGAGTATGTGTGTGTGCTTCAACATGCAGAAAATGTCACTGAGAAGTATGTATCAGTTAGCTACAAAATGTAAGGGGGCAATGTGGAAGAACTAATTCAAGATGGGAGTGCTTTAATAGGATGATATCGTTCCACTGATTTTTGTGTCATAATTTTTTTTGTGTCATAAAGGCTAGAGGCTGTAATTGCAGATATTTATAGCAAAGAAATTTTTATTTGAGAGACTTGGTTAACTTTCTGCTGGGAAAATGCTGGCAGAATGGAGTTATTGGAAAACTATGTATTTAAAATTGATAAAAGACCCTCCAACACCCCCCACCCCACCACCCAACAAGCCCTGCTCTCTGTCACCTTATTTTGTATGCAGGGAGTAAGTTGTAGGTGCTGGTTACTTATTCTAGAAGTCTTTCTTCAGGCCTGGAGCATTCATTCTCTCTCTCTCTTTCCCTTCACCTCTGCCCCACCTCAGGACATGGTTAATTTTTGCACACTTTCCTTTTACTTTCTTATCTTGAAATACTTTTTCTTTTAAGAAAAACAGCAATACATTTGCTATACCTTTTAGGCGCCCTGTTCAGGGCTACTTTACCCCTAGGACAAAAGCTGACAAGGCATTATATCCAGCACTTACCAGTGGTTTTGTTTAACCTGTGTTTGAAAGGGACATGATGTCACTGGCACAACAGTGAGAATGTAAGGTGTGTGCATGTTCCTTTTCATCTTAAGGTGTTATCTGTCACTTCGGATGGGGCTTGGTGCAAAAAATAACTTCTGTATAAGTGGAGAAACTGACTTTTACCCCAAGTAACAAAATACTTTAATGTGCCCAAAAATGGGCTGGCTAACACTGCTTATTCCATCTGGAAAGAGTGGACTCTTATGGGCTTCCCCTGCTCCTGCACATTAAAAGCAGAGAAGAAAGTCTGTAGCTGTTACCAGTTATATTTGTGAATTGGCTTCATTTTATGACTTTTTGGTGTTGAAGTATTTCTATATGTAATTATTAATTGCTTTAGTCATCATGTCAGTCACTACTAAAACATGAATTCTAATGAAAGTGGCTATAATTTATTTTGGATTTTTTCTTCCTTTTGTACATTCTCAGAAGGAACCTAGTGGATATCGGTGTTCTGTTTCTCATATGCCTCTTCTCTTGCTTTTAAGGAGTGCTTGGTTTCGTTGTTTTGTTTGTTCTGCAGCTGTGCAGCTCTTATCAGTAAAAATGTAATGAATTTGAAGTTGCTTTATCTTTTGCTTCTGCTCTTGACAATAAATTAAAATCACCTCCCTTGTTCTGAAGAAATGAGTTTTAAAATCACTTCAGTGATATTATGGATTTGGCCCATCACCAGATATGGATCTAGTTGCCCAATTTGACTGCCTGGATGGTGCAAAAGAGTTGGCAGGAACATGTCATGCAACAGCTGGTGAGCAGTGAAGGATCTTGGGGAATCGGGGAAATACCAGAATTGGTATTGGTAGGGAAGAAGCAAGAGCTTCTTTTTCAGTGGTAGGGTGCATATGTATTGGTTTAAATCCAGATGCCTACTTCTGATTTATCTTGATATACATTTTCAGTACGAATATTGACAGCAAGTAAATTTTTTGATGCATATAAGAGATTATGATCTTTCTGGCTTTAAATTTTTTATTCTGTAACTCCACATGATTCTGTCTGCCCCTTCTTTTACCTTTTTTCTGTTGTTCAATTCACAATGCCTTATTAAGTGTTCGCTTACTCTTATTTTTATACATCCTCTTTCTATCCCACAGACACCTTTATTTCTCGGAATTGTATTTGAATATGAAAAAAGAGGAGGAGGGAGAGAAAGAAGGAGTAGAAATCTCTGAGAACAATCTAGTCACTTAGAGGAAAATTGCCTACAAGTGTGAGATGACTAAATTAACTTGTAGAAATGTAATCTGAATGCATCAGATCTTGTACCTGTAACTTACAAGCACATTTTAGCTTGTCAAAGAAAATTGATCTTTATAAATATCCATCTGTAAAGTAATACTCAAATAGAGACAATGCATTTTAAAGTCTCCAAAGTGTTTGATTTGGTCATGTTATCTTTGTGTTAAAATAAAACCCCAACAACAAAAAATTCCTAGTGATTATTTTAGTGCTTGTACTTCAAAATAGTTTATCTGTGTCTGTTCATCTGAACACTAACAATTTTCTTTTGGCTATTCATTTATTAATAGTAGAGTCCTATAATAGTTCTTGGGAGTTTTCCTTTTGCAAACCTTTCTATTTTAAAGTATTTTAACATGCTACCATTTTCTACTGCTGCATTGATTATAGGAAACTGAGGAAGTGAACAGTGGAACCCCTTTGGAAAGGAAAATTGGAGTATGAATTAAAGACCTGTGTTTGCAAACTTACTTGGTGGAGGGAAAGAGTATGGTCTAAATTTTTACATTAAAAAATTTCATGCTAAAAAGTTGCAGGGAGATAAAATAATTCTTACCTCACAGTTGCAAATGCTTCATGGTTGACAGATGCTATAGACAATGTTTTTTTCCTAGGTCTCCAGAATAAAATATATTGAGCTACATTCCTGAAATCTGTCAATCTCCCAGACTGGTTGTAAATTGAAATTATTTCATTCAAAAAGGACTAGTGAAATAAGTTTGTTCTGTTACAAAAATAGCTCACTGAGCAAGCTATGCTATATGGTAAAAAGCTGCTGTAATGCATTTTTGAAAACCGAAGTAATGAACAGCTACACTGACAGTGTAATTTCATGTGACTAGAATTCATTTAATCGTGAAAGGAAAGCACAGTAGGTTAATCCAGGGAGTATGTAACATGGACAAGGTATATTTTGTTGACAGTGATAACATACACCTACAATATCAGTCAGTAAGAGATGACGTCCACATAATGGCATTAGGGGTGATTTATCTAATTTACATTACAATGGGTAAAAGAATTCTTGAACAGCCTATTAAGGAAAGTATGTATAGGTGTTTAAGAAAATTACTTTTTCTAGACTGTTTTTCTGTGTCTGAATTCTGACAGCTTGGAACTGTTAAACTTAGAAATGGTGCTATTTCATCCTCTCCTTGCAACTTTTTAAAATGTATATAGTTAGGTGGCACAATATTTGCCGTCGTTTGCTTCTAGATGTTAGAGGTAAAACGCTACCAACAAACATCTTTGAATTACAGTTCCTTCATTTTTTAACTTGCAAAATATGTGAATTAGCAAACGTAATTAAAAAAATCAGTTTCAGTAAGGTTTGGGGCAAATTTGAGGAAGTGACACTTGCTGTTGTTTCTTTCCCTAACTCAAATCCCCTGCTGACTTGAGAAGCGGTGGACCAGGTTCTTTCTAGTAAGTGCATGGAAGTCTAACTCCAACATAGCCAGTAAAATTCACAGATTACAAAGCCAAGGAAGTCATTTATGACTGGGTGAACGTCTGTGGGTAACATGAGCAGTCACAACAGAGAAAGTTATGAACTAGTTATTGGTTGAATTAGGGCATGTCTTTTAGTATAGCAACTGTCAAAAACTATTGTCAGTCTTGACTTGAACAATTTCAGTGACAGAACCCCCCAGAGCTCTTGGAAGGTTGTCCCCGCTGGGCTTTTGGATTGATCTGATGTGCTTTTACCTTCACTGTTAAAGGTATGCATCTTAATTCCCCTCTAATTCTGTATAGCCTGAGGACTTCAGAGAGTTGCAGAAAAAAACCACACAAATGACGGATTAAACTCAGTGCAGATGAAGATTGTGACATATATGGTGTGTGTGTGTGGAAACAGTCCTCCGTCACATTTAAAGACATCTGAAGTGATTGTTACAACTCAATAGTTGAAAGCAAATGAACCCTAGAAATTAGAAAACAAACGAGAACAAATCAGAAAACACATGATGGTGTCACTATATAAACCATTGACAGAAGTATATTGTGTAACTCCTTCAGATTCAGGTCCCTGAGGCTTCACGAGGAAACAGTAGTGCTGAAAAGGTACAGCAAAGGGCTGCAGGATGACTCACACTATGGAAGAATTTACACGTGAGGCATGGCTGAGGAAGGTACCAGTAGAGTAGAACCAGAGGTCTTCAGCCTCAAAAAAAGATGACTGAGAACAGTGTGGTGTAGCTGTCCGTAAAATCATGGAAAGATGGATATTGTGAATAAGAAATTATTCTTGTCTCTTCTAGTGCAAGAAGTAGGGAATATTGAATGAAGCGGGCTGGCAGCAAAATCAGAACAAAGAAAGAAGGATTTTTTTGATCTAACTCATAATTAAATATGGAAGATTGTCACAGGATCTTGTGGAAGCTTAGATTTTGTGCAGCTTTAAAAAACAACAGGAAAAGTAACTTCGAAGGTTATCTTATAAATAAGACATCATCTCTGGCTCAAGAAATCCCTGAACTACAAATAGCTAGAGGCTGGCAGAATATTTCTGAGGAAGTGTCCCTGTGTGTGTGCTCAGTTCTCAGGTTTCCGTAGACTTAGGCTGTTGGGCACTGCTGTGCAGGATTTGGGGCTATATGGAGCCTCTTGATTCAGTCTGGTGTGACCTTTCTCTTTCTTCCCTGTTCTTAATGTGCAGAATCAATAAATTAATAATTGAAGTTTGAGGTGGTGTCAGTTAAAGACTGTTGGAAGGTATTGAGGTCCTGTAAAGGATTCATTTTTCTCTAATTTTAATATTTTCAGTGAGCTTGCTGACTTCACCACTGTTTGATAGGGAGGTAACAAGTTGAATTCCTGATAAAGCATCAATACCACTTAATGGGGCAGACTATACACGTGGGTATTTAAATATCTCATAATTGCAGCAATATTGAAGAAGACCAAAGAATGTCTGTCTTGAGTACTGAAAAAATGTTATCAAATGGAATGAGTTAGGTATGTGTGGGCCCGCATGCTTGACATCAGTCCTGGAAAAAAAGAATGGAAAAGCTGGTTAATTAAGATTCAAAGTGTGGAGGTAGGCCTTGCTGGACCTAAAAGCTGATCAAGGACCAGCAACGTCACAAGCAAGAGGGGGATGAGCTCAACAGGTGTAAGTCAAGGCTGTAGGGCTGCAGGTTTTGTGTACTAGGAGCACACAGTTGTACCTGCTGTAACAAAGCTTCCCGATGCAGATGCTGCTTTGCCATGCCAGGCCCCTTGACAAAGCAGTTCCTATCTGCCATAAATACATATAAGCCCTGGTGCTCTCGCTTTAAGTCAGAGTTGTATTGATAGAGGGCTAAACTTCTGTCACTGTGTGTTCTCTCTTGTAGCTGTAAACTGTTTTTACCTGACCCAGTTCTGCCCGTTTGTTCCATGACAAAACGGTATGAATTTAACTAATACTGATCAATTTGGCTTTCTGGAAGATGTCTCTTTACATGTGGTTGGAAATACTGCATGGTATTACCTGCATGTATTTACAGTGTAAATGGTCCTAAAGTGTTGTAGTGCCTTTTTTCTCATTGCAGTAACTGTTGGAGATGAGAGCTTATTTAATGAAGGGACTTGAGAGAGGTGCAAATGGACATGGTGAATTTTTTTGTTGATTCATAATTCAAGGTGAAATGGCTATATTTAACCACTGACTTAGCTATAGGAGCATAAGTTTTGTATTTCAGTCCTTGCTTTCTATTAGGTTATATAAGTTATATCTCTTGACAAAAATATGGACGTGTAAAAGTATCTCATGTTTTACCTGTGACATAATAGTCTTGAGTAGATATGGAAGTGAATGCAGAAGATAGGCCAACAGTTTAGGAATGCATATACCTACAAGTCTACTGCTGCTTGTTGATTTCTTTTAGCTGATAACTACCCAGAAGGGGCAGTTTAGACCTTAGGTCTGTGTCTCATTCACGTAATTTCTAAAAGGCTCCTTAAACCATGCTAGGCCACTTCAGTGTTTGTTATCTGCTAAATCAGTTGGGAAGGGGGTCCCATTTGTATGTATGATGCGTGCTGTTTTGCTGAGCAGATGTACTCTCTTTAGGCAATTGACTGTAGTTATTTTGTGATGTGGTTTACTCATTTCATGTAGACAAGCAACTTAATGCAGAGAGGAAATGAAAAAGATACCCTTGTCAGATGCTTAGTGATCCTTGAACAACTGATTATGATAAAGGTGGAAGATAAATATCAAGTCACTGCTTTCAGGTGAGGTGATTTTACATAATTACACATTTTGGAAAACATTCTGTGATGTATTTATTTCTGGTTGCATAGAGATTTAGGTTATGGAACTTGATTAACTGTTCACTTATATTAATGCATCTGAATTCTTTGAAGATAAGTGTGAGGGATAAGGCACTTAAAATTAAAAATAACATTTGATGACTTAAAAATAGTTAATGAATACATGTAAAAAAATAAAGATCTACCTTTTATTTTAAAAAATTACATAGTTATATACAGTCTTTTAAAAAATACTAGTTTTGACAATTTTCCTTCCTACAAGCAAGCTTTCCACTTGTTCTTAGCCACCTTATATTTTCAACAGGGAGCTTAAAAAGTCTTAACTGCAACTCCAAGTTTAGAAGTTTCTGAAACAGTAAGTTTTGAATAAGCTTTCTGGGAGCTTCATTGAAAAATAAACTGATTTTTCTTAAATAATCATGCTGGCTAGCAGTTATGGGTGAGATAAACAATTCCTTTTAAAAAAGAGGCAAAAACTCACACACAACATCCAAGGTAAGAAGACTTTTCCAGTGCGAGAGCGGTAACTGGAGAATCAAAACTTGAATTACAATTCTCATTTTTCTCTCTCTTTTAATTCTGACTCTGAACCAGATTCAACAGATAGCTGTCTTCTGAGAACAGCTGACAGAAGCTTTATTACATCAGCTGCTGGTTGCAAGTGTTACTGAATTGTAGTAGGCTTTGATGGTTCAAGTTACGGAAATCTTGAACTGGTGCCATTGAAACTTATAGCTATATTGTTTTGGTTTGTATTGTACAGAACCTACTGCTTAGTTGATGATTTTTTTCCTGGTATATTAGAGACAAAAGTATCGGTGCGTGTTGTATAGGAGCAGTGATGAGGCAGGAAGAATTCTTACTGAATTGATGTAATATGTGAAGTGAGGCGTAGGAAAAAAAGATTGAGCTATGTTTGATGGAGCAGTTGTGAAGAGAGCAGTTGGAGCTACTTACAAAAGGAGAGAAATTGGGGATGTTGTAGAGAAGCTGGAACCTGTTGGCAACAAAATGGCTGAATAATAGGTGCAAAAATTCCCGTCAAGTTCTTGTCAAATACAGCAAGTCGGAAAGTGGAAGAGGGTTAGAATAATGGAAACTTTTTTGCCTATATTAAGCAGAAGACTTAGAGAATAGAAAGTGTTCCCCCCGCCCCCCCCCCCCCCCCCCCCCCGACAATCAAGGGTGGGATCTTGTAGGAGGAATTTCAAATAGTCTACAGGAATAAACATGAGATGATGACCCCTCTCCTGCAGAAATTGTTTCACATATCTCTCCTGGTAGGATTTCCATTATTTTGGGAGTATGTTGTTGACTCTTGATATGAGTCAAGGCTCAGCATAGTATGAACTTAAGTTTTTTAATTTCATATTCTATCTTTGGTAAGTCAGTTTAGTCTCCTAGCACTTGGTAGAATTCATAAACCCTTTGTGCATAAGCAAAGGATTCAAAGAGGTGTTTGTGAATGGCAAATTAGTCTGCCTTCAGCAAGCATCAGGCGAGAGAGAGATTGTTTTAGTAAGTTAGAAAAACATGAAAAAAAAAAAAGGAAAAGAGTTGATGGATTAAGAATTAAGGTTTAAATAAGAAAGACGTGTTAAATAGAAATGAGGGAAGTGATACAGAGAGAAGCAAAGGAAAGATATTTTAAACAATGCTGGAAAAAGAAATATTACATCTTTAGTAAATAGAAAGAATGGTGTGAAACCAGTAAAAGACAGTAGAAACAAAGATACAGGTTCTCAAAGCTAGTATTATGTACAAAATTGACAAATGTGATACTATAAAGTGGAGTGTTGAATGGTATGTGACTATGCTTTTTCGCTTTCAAGGGGTGTGGGGTTTTTTTGTGTATGAGCAGTTTTACCTTTGTCCATGACTTGTAAGTGTAGTTTTTTGACTAACAGATGCTGTGTTAATTTTTCAAGACCTATTAGATGTTAGAATCTCTTTCTAAAATGTTTTGCATATTATTTCCATGTGGAATTCATGTCTGTGGCTTATGTAGTGGATGCTGCAAGTAAGTGAAATAACTGGCGACCTGCACCTTCTTTTTTTATAGTTTTACGGGGGCACTGATTTCCAATCTGCTTATTGAAACTCTGTACACAGTACCTTGGGGTGTATTAACATAGTGCTGTTTCCTTACTGTGCTGTAGTTTACCTTTCATAAATAACTAACCAACAGTTCTAGCTTCTTTTAATATCCTTTTATATAAAAAAAGATTAATCCTATAATAAAAGATACCCTTTTAAATTTATTGCTGTGGTGCAAGATGTTTGCTTTGCTAGATGAAACAGATAATGAAGTACAGTACATGTTTTTTGGTGATATTAACAGAAGCGTGGCTTTTTATTAATTTCTTTTTTTCTTAAACAGCCATGCATGGAAATATGTATTAAAATATTTTGCAGGATTTAAATCTTAGGAAATATTTCAGTCTAGTATAAGTCAAGAGAGAAAGCATTTAATAGTTTTCCTTTGAATAACCTTAATATCAAAAGACAGCTGATGTTTGACCAGTATAGGAAATCTAAGAGCATCAGCTGTTTGTCATAGAAGAATTCGAACTTAAGTATCAGTATAAAATATTTCAAATTCATTGAGTTATTGTCCATACATTAAAGTATATATTGATGTGATAAAGAATTAAAGCAGTATATAAAATAAAAACTTACCTAGGAGATACTTGATTGAAGCTTTATCTGTGCTCTTGTCAGAACATACTGAGACTCACTCAGCAGATAGGAAGCTTTTTCTGTTTGAAATGCATTGTGCACTCTCGTCTTGTGATTTCTTTTTCCAGAGCATCTTGTTGTTCATTGCTGCTTCGTCTTGTGGTATTGGTTATTTCCAGTTTATCTCCAGGTATCTCCAATATCAGATTTCTTCCACATTCAGCATTTTTGTTTATTCTGCCCTGATCTTGTAACGGAAAAGAACCTGTGAACTTTGCATCTTCCCCCCCACCCCCAAAAAAGGCACATGCACTGACCCCAGTTAACTGAAATATTCACCCATTTAAAAAAACATTTAAAGATTTAGTATCTAGTAATTTCCATCTGTTTTCTGCAGCTATTCCAACACTGAAAAGTTATTTCCCTACACATTTTGGTAGCCTTCATGTTTTAGATTTTTGCAGGAAATAGGCAGGATCAGCAGACATCAGGTCTTAACTTTTAACCCATGCGACATTATTCTGTGAAGGATGATGGTCTGCGCCTCTCAGCTCCTTATGCTTCTGTCAGACACAGATGTGAAATGCTGCTTTAGAACAGAGGGTGAAAAAAAATCCCAAAGGGGGTAGTGTTTTGTCATCTCTCAGGACAGTGAGCACGCGTGGCATCAATGAGTAGCAGATATGAGCTATTCAATCCAGTCACTGAACTGACAGGATGACGCTTTCATACATAATAGACCCATTAATTATTTCTTCTGATGGACAGCAGTGTCTACTAGGAAAATAAGCAGCAGATGATAATATTAGGTTTGATAGGTGCTCTGTGTTTGAACAGCTTGCCATCAAGAAATGAATCCAGGAAAAAACTGCTATTTTGGAATATAATCAAGTAAAATGAACCAGAGTTGTTTTGACATGGTAGATGTCATGCATAGGGTTAAAAACTCCATTCGGGTTAAGGTGTATTCATAGCTAGCTTTTCATCAAAAAGATATTCTAAAAGATTTGCTTTAAAAATCGTGGTTTGTGTTCTGCTTCATGTAGCCTTTCAATTGGGGAACCTGGCTGTAGTCTTGTGGTTTTTCATTTATAACTTAATGTGCAGATTAAGTCTACACATTGATGAGGGTTTTGTCTTCTCTTTTTTGTTTGCTTTCTTTTTTTCCACTGCAAAAAGAAACCTGAATGTTTTTAAAAAAATGTTTTTCATTTACGAAGGTGATGTTCAAACTTGTTACACACTTTGTATTAAACAAAGACTTTCTGACTCAAATCCATTTCTAATTAATTTAGGAATTTAAATTCTCTCATTTAATGTTAAATAACTACTCTCTTGAGGCTAATATGTAGGAAATAATATATATTGGAAAATGCACTTTAATGTGGCATAAGCCCTTTATAAATCTGTTCTAAAATACAATTGGTGAAATCTTCATTCACTGTACTTATGTTGTTAGGGGCAACGTATGCTGATTGTGGGGAAAATAATGCAACATTTGGAATTTTTCCTTAGAATATGGTTTCATTTTTTTCTCCCCTTGGAACATTATTTACTGTAACTTTTCTTTTTAGTTTCTTGACAAGAAAATGTTTACAATCAGTTTGTTTCTTTTTTTGCCTTCTGTACGTTGAAGGTGAAGAAGAGATAAAATGATAAAATAAGAGAAAGAAAATAGGCTATTTACTTTATAATCAAGGTGAAACATGAAGCATACCAAAAAGATGGTGGGAGAAGGCACTACTTCTATGGGTTTGTACTTGTTGATTATGAGTATGAAGAACCTCTCATAGTTTGCCCTAGTCTTGTTCCATTGAAACAGCAAAATTATCTTCATCTTCCTTGCAATGAATTGATGGAGAGCATCTGGTTAAAGCTTTTTTGGTGTATCCAGTCAGTAATGATGAGCACAGTTATGCCCTTATATCACATCAAGTAACTTTTGGAATACCTTTGGTCTCTAACTTGTATCCTATCTAGCTCCAGATGTAGTAGCAAGGTCCAAGCCCAGTAGCATACAATGGCTGTAACTTTAAATGTAAGCTGTCAATCTTATCTCTTTAGATAAGGAGTTGAGTTGCCAAGGATACAATGGGTACATGATGTAAAGTCCATGCTGAAAGTACTGGAATGAGGCATACTTCCTGAAATAATATTAACACTTTCTGTCTCATGATTTCTGTCTTCAAAAATGAACATCTGGAGTTTGTAGCCTAACCTGAACTGGAAGTGTCCTAAATTTATTAGGGTATTTCCAAAGGTGCTGATTCTCGTGAAACCCTTCCAAGTAGCTGGAATCTGACAAGGCACAATCTTCGTGTGTGTGACAATAATACAACATTTTACAGTTTGTATTCTCAGATAATCTTTCAGGAGACAAAGAACAAACACTAGTCCCGCTTGCAAATCCTAAAACAGAGCACTCGAGTATCTGCTCTGTGATTATCCCCAAAAGAAGTCCTGAAGTGCAAAATAATAGTCTTTTTTTAATACATATATGTGCGTGAGTGCACACATGCATATATATGTATAAAACCCACTCCCTCCCCCCCCTGCCTTCAAAACTACATAAGATGAGCTATTTGTATATTAATATCAAAAGTATTCTGCTGTCTCTAGCCTGGAGTTGAGGATAAGCTTGGACAAAGTGGCATGTTAAAGTTTAGGGGATGACAGTGATCTGACATTGTGATGTGCAATCTGAGTCTAAGATAAGGAGATGATTGGTGTTGAGAATTTTAATGCTGAAGACAAAGCTGGTTAAAATTTTCAGCCTTGAATATATTACAAAGAAGAGAAAAAATTCTGTTTTTAGCATAGTGTTCTGAAAATCTTTTCTGTTTGGTCAGGCTACAACAGGAATAAGCTATATTTATATAACATGCATAAATAAAGGAGGTAAATAATGTATCCAGTGGAGAGGGTTGCTGGTGAGTGAAGTAGCAAAAGCTTAAAGCATGCCCAACTATAAACTCCAAAGGCTCCATATAGTCATTCTTATGTCTGGATGTCTACTTTGTCACAGTTAGTGCTATAGTATGTGATTAATTCTTGCAGGATGTGGTTATCTTGCACTCACAAAGTGGCATGATGAGAGATTCCATGTCCATAAATAACATCAGTTGACATGAGTTTCTCATACCTCTAAACCAATAGCAAGGAATCACAGGGGACTGGCTACACCCCTCTGCTTCATTTCATTTGGTTCACAAGCATGTTGTTTTCTGCATTGCAACTGCAAAAAGTTGATTTATAGTGAGGAAAAAGTCCTGTATTTCTTGGACAGATTTCTGTTCAGTTCCCTTTGGTTTTTGTGAGTGGTGTTATGTCTGTACATGTTAGATCCAAACCCCTCAAAATAACTACTGTGTAGTTTTGGTTAACAATGTATTGCAGCTCTGCACCTGAAAATCAGATCTAGGGGGAATAATGCACTTACCTGTTTTAAGAAGATTGCTTTTTAGAAGTTGCATAAGAAGTAAGCACAGAAGTCAGTTTTCTTTTAGAATGTTCTACATTTTAAGTGTGTGAGTATTTGAGGTGAAAGCTCGCTGAAATTTTATTGCAATCTCAGTGAGATTTGATATTTACAGTATCAAAACTGATAGCTTTGTAAATAATATTAAACCATGTACTACTGTCTGTGTTAGTCCATTTATGATTAATAATTATAGATTCTTCAAGTCTAAAAGGCCAAGTGTTACCACTACTCTGTGGAAGTAATTTGTCAAATAGATTAGGGAAAACATTTTTCTAATAAAGCTGAGTGATCAGTAAAGCCATACCTCAATGAAAAGTTTTTACAAATTATAAATTTGTGTGGTAACCACTAATGTTAGTACTGCAAATAAATTTGAAAAAAAAATAAGATACTGTGTTAGAGAACACTTCTAAGCATTTTCCTTTTTGAGAATTTTATCAAGTATTTATCATTTATCTAACAAACAGCTATGCATATGGAAATCCCATTTTTACCTTTTTTCCTGAATGTTGTCATTCACCTTTTATAGATCTGTATGATTACCTTTTTCAAGCGACTTGATAACTGTAGTGGTCGCTTTTCAGAGAAAAGTGGTGTGTTTATCAGAATTTGTAAATTGCTGAAGAGCTAATGTTCTGAAGAAAATGTCATCGTTATTGCTGCTTCTTTTGTTGCCTGGAAGTAGTTCTTGCTTTTGTGAACAAAATTACTCTCCTACTTATTCTTCAACCTTATTTGTTATTAACTTTTTCTTTGGGGGGTGGCGTGGGGTGTTGTGGCCTATATGAATAATATGAATAATTATTTCTTATTGCAGACTAAATAATTATGTTCTGTCAGTGGAATATGTGATTACCTTCCAGCTAAATTAAATTAATCTGCAAAACTGTAGTTGTCAGTGATCAATATAGAATACATTGTGTGGTTCTTAAAAAAAATAATATCAATAAATGCCTGTATAAATGAAAACAGTCTTTAAAGCTTTAAAATTTTGCAATCAGATAATTAACACTGAGTAATGTTTGACTTAAACTTAAAAATATGACAACCTGAATCTTAAAATTATTTTGAATTTAATAGGCATATCTGGTAGCTCTCAGTGAAAATTCTTTCTCATTACTTAAAATGAGACTGTTCTTTATAAAATCAGACTTACTCATAAAATGTTTTTTCCCTTTAGTCTGAAAACTGGTGTAGAACAGCAAACTCAAAAGAGAAATGGATTGAGATAGCTTAGAAGAAAAGGAGGTTTTGTTACCTAGGAAATAAGTGAGTGTAAGTACTTAGCACAACTCTTATCATGTCAGACATCGAAGGGCTTTTGTGTTTCCTAGATTTTAGTTATGGAAGTCAAGTTTAGATGAGACAAAGTGACTTTAATACGAAATCCTTTGAGAAGAAAGACAAATAATTTGTTTTCCGCTTTTCTAGTGGAACTGTTGCGAGTAGATGTATTTTTGACAGAGTGCTTTAATAAAAATGTATGATAATGATTTAACATTATTTGTAGGACTGTTAGTTGCTACTAACATTTTGTTGGAAATTTTATTCAGTGATACTTTACTGGAGTAATACTTGCAATTAAACTGTAGAATGTTTTTTTGGGAAAGGTAACCAACTTGCTGGTAGAGATTTTAATTAAACTGTTTTATAAATTATACTTTGTGCATTTTTGTGTATTAGAACATGACTGCCTTGCTGTGGTTTTTTCCCATTATTTTAATATTGGAAACACCCAAAGATTTCTGCTTTTGTCTAACACATTATTAGGATGGATAAGTAATGACTGTTTCACAAATATATGAGCTTCAGTTATATTTGCAATCACATTTTAATTAACAGATCAGTATTTGTGAACGTGCTGTCTAATTTAGTCAAATGACAGCAGGGTGCTGTTACTAAACTATTCAGATTGGTTACAAATTATGAAACTATCAAAGATCGAACAGTTTTGCATAACTGTGATTTGTTAACTTGTGATATCTGAATATGTGCTCAGCAGATGCTGTCCAGATATCTTTCAATTGACATTATTTTTGAAGACTATTAATACGTGCATGCTCCAGGTGGATTATGACCTTGAGATTAACTTGTTTTAGATACTAAACTAATATGGAACCTCTTCCCCCCCCCCCCCCCCCCCATCTGTGTTAATGGGAAGTTTTGCAGTTCAGTTTTTTGTTGTAAAGGTAAGGAGTGATAACGCTGTGACCACAATTTTAGAAAAGTTTGTGGGGGGTGCTGTCAAAGATTTTGAAGTTTTGCTTATGCACACTCTTCCTGTTTCTCTCCCAACTTGATCATTCTAGTTGCCATAACAACTTCATAATAGCAGTGCATTTGCTGCTCTAGTTAAGGTTGTGTTAGCACTTCCATTATAAGCTACTGTTTTCAGGAATTTGTAATTTATTCACAGGCTTAAAAATGTCATTCAGTAAACCTATGTAATTGGCTTTTATGTACGGTACCAACTTTTTGAAAGCTGCTGTTGTCTGATCTCTGATGGCATGTATAAAATAGCATGTTCTTTCCAGTGTGTGGTGTGTGGATTTTTTTTTTTACCAAGAAGTAGCAAAATATTTTTAGTCTAAAACTAATTTTGACTGGTTCCCATCTGCCAGAGGTATGAGAATCAACATGTTCTTTTGCTCTACCACAATGCTCCGTCACGCCTGTATCCAGTTATACCCATCTGTTCCTGTTAGTTAAAAGGTTACTGTGAACATGATGCTTTTCTGGGAAGTAAAAAAACTATAACCTTTTCAATAAGAGAATTTCATATCCCTTTAAGAAATAAGAGTTTGACATCTTCAATAGATTTATAATTAATTTTATGTTAAATTACAGCTAGCTATATTATATGGTGGGTGATTTTTGAAATGCAAGAATAGAGGGGGAGTCTATGAACAAAAGCTAGTATTGAAAAAAGTTATTCATTATAGATACAGTTCCTGTTGTATAGTTTTACCAAGGAATTGTGCATAACTTCAATGCAGCTTTCTGAAATCTGGAGATTGTTTAAACTGGAAGACCCATCTAAGCAGTTACATAATTTGCTGATTTAGATCTGCTCTGTGCTCTCAAACAAGTGATTCCACTAGGAGTGTGATAAACGAGTTGTTCAAGGACTTCCCTTCACCCAAATGGATTATGGTTTGTCGTTGTGTTTTGGTTTTGTTTTTTGTTTAAACATAATAGTTTCAGGCAAATTTACAAGGCACAACACCAACTTGCTGCTCTGAATGTTTATGGATTGGATACTTATGAGGATTTGTGGGGGGTTCCCCGCGCCCCCCCCCCCCCCCCCCCCTTTAAAAAAATCCTATATTGCCAAATGTACTGCAAGACACTTGCCCCTAAAATAAAACTATGCCTTTTTGATGTATGACATCATGACATAATGTCATAGTTATACACTATGACAGTATGTTACACAATTTTAGAAACTGCTATGTAGTATCATTACTCATAAATTTCAAGGGAACAAACTTTCTTCTGTTCTTAATCCCTTATTGTTTTTATTTTACTTCAAATTAAAGTCGTCATTTGCATAAAAGCACTTAAACGTGAAGCAAGTGTGTTCTTTTTTTAGTTCATCTATGTCACTTCTTCACTGTAATAACATCTAATTGCAGGTATTTAAACATTTGTTTGTATCACTTCAGTTGACTGATGTTTAAAAAAAAATCAGCAACATGTAACTTTAAAAGAAAGACTCATTTGTTTTGATTTTAATAGTCCGTAGTAAGTGTAGCTATTAGTTTCAAAGGTCAGTATCTTTGCTTTTATTTTTAAAAGAATATCTAGTTTAAACTTTGAATATACTAAATCTAATTAAATTGTCCTACTTAGAAGGTATTTGTTGAAGTGTATCCTACCTGAAGAAAGATTGTGCGTACTTCTCAACTGAAAAATACAGCTTTTTAAAAGCTCGTTGATGCCTTTGGCACAGACTTTCTGTTTGAATCTAGACAGGTGAAATATTCTGCTTGGATTTCTGATGTCCAGATGTTTTACCATTCTTTTATTGCTTTGCTTTTTAATATAATTTCCCCTTTCCCTCCAGGATCTGGTTAATATTTAGCCATTTTCTATTATATTTTGGAAATCATATTCACAAAATTGATTTTGGAGAGTTTCAGAGGTAAAACCTATAAATGTCCCAAGAAAAAACACTTAACTGCTGAATAAAGAAAGTACTTTTAAAAAGATACATCATAATGGTAGTTGCAAATTGCATCTCTTCTCCTAGGTTTTACAGAAGTTTGTGGTGGTTCTCCTATCATGTTCTGTTAGTTTCTACTTTTATTCCCTCCCCACGCCACCTCCTGAATTTACGGAACTTTGGATTTCAGAGAGTCCTTGTTCCTGGAGGATTAATTTAAAACCTTAGCATGAGTAGTTTATTCACCGTAGTTGTTTTATAGGTTCTGTGTTCTGGTTTGATTTTCATTTTAGAAGATTTTGGCCTCTCTCTGGTAAGTAACATGGAAACATCTGCGTCTTTTGCAGATTTCATAGCTATCAGAAATAATAGCATCTCATCTCTGCCACTTCCTTATTTTGTGTAAATATCTGAAGAGAATCCTAGCTTAATATTAGCTTGGTACTGTTCTTCATAGTACACTTCAGGTGAGAGGGAATCTTGAAAGGAATAGTTTAATGTTGCAAGCTGTGGATAGACTATAGTCTGTCTGCATTTATTTGGAAATTTGTTATGCAACTGTGTGGAGCTATTACATTAGTTATAAGGGGTTGCTAGAAATTCTGTGTACCAAAGATCTTTCTCTTCTGTCAATGAAAAATGGGGTAAAAGATGAGGTTTGATGTCAATTGCATTTTGGAACAGCGGTATAGAACTAACAGAACTAATAAAGTCTGCGTTATTGGGCGAAGTTGTTCTAAAAGATCTTACATTTTTTTGAGGGTACATGCTGTGTTGGTCTCTAATGTAGTAGAGATTAGTCAGTGGAAGTATCATATATTTATGAAGGGAAGAATTAAATGGAATTACAGAAATCAGTTTATTTGTGTTTTTTTTAAAGCCCATGCTTCACAAATCATAAACCCAATTATTCATAAATACCTTAGTACAGCTTGTTTCTAGAAAGCAATCAGCTATTAGATTCCTTCTCTTCTTACTTCATGTTTTACCTAATTTTGAAAACGATTCCCTTTAATATTACATCATTGTATGTAGTACATACATTTTATGCCTTTGATTTCTAATAGATAAACATTCATTTCACTGAAATTATATTGTTCAGCTTAGGTTCAAACTTTATGTTTCAGCCTTATTGGAAAGGTTTTCTGTTTTTTTTTTTTTTCCTAGTATCATGAATGTTCTGTGTGAGCCATGTGTGTAGGTCTGATGCAGCAGATACACATCTGAAAACACATACCCATAACTCAGGTGGTTTTATAGTGGTGTTGTGTGGTCCTCATTCTCTGTCTTTGTGATGCAACAAATTCTGCAAATGAGCTGGGTTATCCTGCAAAGGACACAAATAAAATTTGCCAGTTTCCCAGTGAATGATGAATGATTTCTTGAAGTTTTCCATGAGAGGCAGAAAAACAGGTCTTATTCAAGAACCTCTATAATCTTCCTGTTGTATGTCTGTTTTCATATGAGTATTGTGTGGGAAAATGAATCCTTTCTTTCTGCTTTCAGACTCTGTGCAGAATTTTCTAAAGACTCATTTTATAAGCTTGGCAATCTTACAGTGAAATCAGTACACAAAAAAGACAGTTTGGGCTGCCTGATAATTAGGACAGAAACAATTAAAGGACTACTGTATAGTTTAGAATCTAGCTCATTATGCAATTCATAAAATAGTATTAAAATACTGAAATTTTAATTCTTGCTAATTATTTATGTTACTGTACAGTCTGTTAAGTAACTTTTTCTGGTTTATAAATTTTAATCCTATAATTTTGCCAGTTTAAAAACATCTGCTGGAGCCTTTGCAAGAAGTAAGAAGAAAAAGTGAAGTAATGAACTTGCTTTCACAGGCTTTTTAAAAAACAGTGCTAACAACAGATGATAAAAATCTAAACGAGAAAGGAATCCAGTATTGCTGTCATTTGGAAGGGGAATATCAATGAATAAGGGACCATTGAGAGTGCATAATGAAAGACCACAAAATTGGAAAAGATGAGAAACTGTCATATGTCCCTACATCATGATGTACGTTGGCTTGCAGTTTTATATGGGTGAAGAGGTGTTCTTTGTTGATAGCTTGGTTCTATCGCATTTTAGTCAACACTTTAGTATTTGATCAAGGGATCCTGGGAGTTGATCTTTATCATCTTTGCCCTCTTGTGGAGGAGGGACCAGGATTCTTTCGCAGGAGAAGAAAAGGAAAATCACAGAGAAGAGATGCCTATTCTAAGGTAATCCATGAAAATAGGGGTTTGGGTTTATTTTTCTTTTCTCCCCCCCCCCCCCCCCCCCCCACTCCCTCTGTCCTGGAGATTTATTGTTGCAGAGTTGGGAACTGGAGAAAAAACTCACTAGAACTCCTTTATAACCAGTTATGACAGATTCCACATTGTAACTCTCAATTTATGAACTGTTCTAAAATTACTTTAGAATTTTGAGAAAGATTGTATTTCGGTACCACATGTATCTTTATGATTTTAAGGATGCTGTGTTTGTGGGAACTAAGGGAAGGAGGGAAAACCAGATTATAACGGATATTGTTTGCAACATAGTCCATCAAGTAACTGTCTATGCTTCAACATTTGAGTAATCAAAAGGAGGACAAACTAGCTTATATATAATGCATTACTTACCTGCTTACATGCTGGGTATTTTAATTATGCTCAGTTACAATTTTTTGAAGTGTATTTTAAAAAGCTTGTCAGTAAGGTTGTCCTAGGAGAGAAATAGTCTCTTGGTAAGTGATGTTGGTGTAATGCAAATAGCATCCTCAAACACCTATTTGGGCATGCAAGTCTGGTTTTGTCACTGTAACTACAGGTCAAAAAGTGTTCCTTGTACCCTTAACTGTTGATTAGTGGCCAGTGCTCCTTTCTACATCTGGTCTGAGAATGCACAGTAGGAAAGACCAAATAACTTTTAATAATTATCTAGTTATTTAAATGGTACTTGAGTGTAATTCTCTTCCATTTCCGTTCAACTGGGGAATTATGAAAATATTAGACTGTCTTTTTCATTATGTGCTGTTTTGATTGACTCAATGTATGAATGCATTTGTCAGTTGGATTATGCCTTATCGTGCTTTATGCCTTATCTCAGCCTTATTTTTAAGGAATCTTTGTATTTTCTTTCATCTACGCAAGTGTCAAGTATCAGAGGGGAGTGCAAGACTCATGCTTCTTTTATTCATTGCATGATCTCTTTGCATCCTGCATACTGGCAGCAAAAGACCACTATTTCAGTACCCTTCTGTTAGCCCATGTGTGAAGTGTACTTGGGTAGAAAATTAAAGATTTGCAGACTACAGGGGCATGGGCATCACGAGCTGGGTGACAGGCAATAGGGCTGTGCAGAAACACAGAGAAAGCCTCAGGCCACATTTTGTGGTACCTATAGGACAAGGGACATGCCTCTTAAACGAGCTGATAGAGATGTATGCCTGCATTATCACTGGACTGGATTGTCCAGTTCCATTGTTTTGCCTGATGCATGCACTTTCTACGTTTTATTCTAGTGTGCTTCAGAGAACTGCTTTTTGGGAAAGCCTGTTGTCTAGGTTGCCACTTGAAAATAGAGCCGAACACTGAAATTCCAACACTTGCAAAATAATACATCTAATCAGTTAAAATGTGTCTGATGGAGACATGACCGATTGTGTGATGAGAAAAAGCAGGAAGTTAAGCCGTGATTCTTTTCGTCCTGATCCTTCAAGTACCTGCAGGGTTGTCAGGCTTTGCTTCCTGCTGGGTGTTTGAATGGAGAAGGGTTCCATGATGATCTACTCTACCCTTTGATGGAATTGGCTGTGTATGTGGGTGGCCATTTTGTTCTGTCCTTTACCTCTCTAGGAGGTTTCTTTGACCTGCCTTTTCAGGATGGTACGTCCAGTCCCAGTCCCATGTTTTTTACAACTTAAATTAATTTTTTTGGCGTAGCCAAGAGGCTCCCCCCTGCCTCCAACCCTGGGGGGGGGGGGGGGGGGGGGCAGGGCTGGGAGGACTATTACAGTATTGTGAAGCCCAGTTTAAAAGAGACATAAAAATAAGAAATTAAATCTTAGAATATAGAAGTTAACTGTTATATGTGTACTTCAGCTTTTATTGGCTGGCCCAGGAAATGTAAAAGAACCACCTTCTAGAAGCAAATGGGACCTATGAAACAGCTCCATGCTTTTGCAGTACCTTTAGGGGCAGATCAAGGGAATGAGAGCAATTTCATACACTTTTATCAGTTGGTGAGATCCTAAGAATATTTTGAGACTAGTTTGTGTATTAGTTGAGACAATTAACAGACATTTGAGTCGTCGTCTTTTTTTCTTTTTTTTTCTTTTGTTAATATCATTCATTGGATCTATGGAGAGATATTCATGCTTCAGAGATCTCCCTCTCCATCATCCACCTTCCTGTTACCTCAGTAACAAAACCTGCAAAAATAACTTAAGTATATTAATAATATCTTAAGTATTTTATGGCTGACGGTATTTTCTGCCTAGGAGAAAAGAAGTGCTGTTTGCTGAACTAATTAAAGATGACATTTACCTCCAACAGCCTAAGAGATTTTGCTATCTGTAGAAACACCTTGGTGAACAATCTCAGCTTTGAAGGTAGTCCAAATGAGGATGGCTGAGTATAAAACATACCTTCTGTTATAAAGCAAGGTTTCTTTTGATCAGGAGATGATGAATGTACTGTTGGTATAACAGAATATAGTTGTATAATTGGAATGAGAGTCACTGAAAATGTATGTTGAGCATGTTATTTAGACATTTGATTTTCTATGTGTGTGTCAAATCACTGTCATCTTCTCTGTAGACCATGCTGATGGGACAACTTCAATATTTATTGTAGTATTTTGAGATAATCCATAGGACATACATTCAAAAATGTTAAATCAAACCTCAGTTAAAGAGTGGAAACAACATATGGCCATTTAGGAGCCCTTTATTTGATGTTCTGGGAGTAAACAGGCACCTTCACCTGAGAATGATGTTCAGAAAAATGACACTGGAGTAATCAAACATAGAAGGCTTGTCTCAAGTGAGCCTTAATTTTATATTACTTATAGTAACTTTGAAATATTTTTTCATCTGAAACAGGAGTTTCTCATAAATTTTATAATTTATACTTGTATAAGAACTATAACCTTGTAGGGATGCGATGGCTGCTTCTTTAGTGAATAATGATGAGTGATGCCATGTTTTCAATGGAATATAAAGAAGAAATGTCTTGAAAGTTGAAAGTAAATTCTAGCATTTAGCTCTTGTCTTGAAGCTGCGGGTTGGTTTTTTTTTTAAAACTTAAGATTTTAAATAAGTTGGTGTTTTGGGTTTTTTTGCTTTTTTTTTTTTTTTTTTTTTTGTGGCATTCAGTAAGAAAAGCTTTAGATAGAGGCAGAGGTTCAGGAAGGTTGCTGGTGAGAATTCTGTGAATGTGACTGTTAACCAGACAGTGATTATTTATTTCTTTTTATGCTCATATTCTTAAATAGAAAAAATATAGTGATGCCACTAGTGGAATCTTCTAAGGAAATTAGTTTTTTTAAGATAAAGTTAATTTATACTTTTTGTTAATAAAAAAAAGGAATTAAATAATAGGATGCTGCAATATTGAAATTTTCTTGTGTAACTATGACAGGCCTAATTCTTTTCTGGTGTAATTGGTTGCATTTTAACAGCAGTAATTCCCATCTGCTTCTCAGGGTTTCTTGGCAACTTCAGTGCACTAAAAGTTATAAGTGCTTCAAATGATATGGCAAGTTGTATAATTTCAGTTTACTGAAGCCTATATTGGAACACACTGTTCTAACAAACTGTAACTAGGTATAATATGTATTTATTCTTTTTTTGTGAATTTGGTGCTGAGATTTCTCAACATTTATGATTAAATAATAAATATATTGGAAACTTTAGCACTCAACACAAAAGTGGGCTTTTGTAGAATGTATGTATTAGAATGTAAAACATTATTTCACTGTGGTTGTGCCTTTAAAAAGTGGGATGTATTAATTTATTATCCAGGTAGGCACTTATAATTTTATTTATCATGATGAAAAAATCAGATGATGGTTTTGACATAATTATGTTGAGCTTCCCATTTTTGCACTACTGATCTATAACTGTCACTTCAGTGGAAAATCCGGGAAAATAATTTGAGAGAGTGAAAAGTGGAGAAAAATAGAAAATGAAAATGAATACTTTAAAGACCAAAAAAACAAACTTCAGAAACTCTGAATTTGGCTTGGTAAAATGCGATTATGCAGCAGTTTGTAAACGATGTACATAGGGGTTTGATACTTTTGATAGGGGTAGAAGAGAGGAGGTTATGCTGGTGTCATCAAGGAACAGAGCAAGTGTCTGCTGTGGCAAAAAAGTAGAGTGGAAGCATGCAAAGGCTCTAGCATAAGAGTAATTAAAGATTACATTCTTTTCTAATTATGTCTGCTACTAGTTGTGCGGTAGGTTTTTGAACAAATATGAGCAAAGAAAATACAGAAGGAACTGTCCAGCTGCTGAGCAGAGAGGAAAGTTGTCAACAGGTGAAAGCAGGAAAGTCAAAACTCTGAATGTCTTTTTTTTTTTTTTTTTTTAACAAATCCACACTAAGTAGATCCCCTCTGACTGCATAAATAACATCTGTGACAGCACTTGGAAGCCCAGTCAAGTAGAGAATTCTGGTAATGTTGTCATGTTCAGAAGTCCACTTAGTTGAAGTATTAGGGAGGAGTGAGTGTCCTTGTTCTGTTTTTCACTTTGCTCTTGGCAAGTACTTGTGACCATTCGTGGTGGTGAGATACTGTGTGATGGACCATCAGTCTGAGTAAGTACAGTCGTTCTTATTTCGTCAAGGAAAGGAAGATGAATTGGGGGATTTAGTCTTTGTATGTTTGATGGTAGAAGCTGTATGGATGTTATAGGATCATCTTATAATTCAGGTTGGCAGAGTCCTCAGGAGGTCACTAGTCCAGCCTCTTACACAAAGCAAGGTCAGCTGTGGTCAGGTGCGGTTGCCCAGGGCTTTATCCAGTAGGAAACTCAAAGATTGGCAATGGCACAACCTGTTCCACTGCTTGACTCATGATGAAAAGGTTTTCTCTTATACCTAGTTTCAATTTTTATCCCTGTTTTTTCTTGTCCTTCTCCCATGCCCACTGGAAAGGTTGACTCCATCATCCTGATAACCTCCCTGTCGGTACCGGCAGGCTGCTCTCAGGTCCCCCCCAAAGCCATCTCTTGTGCAGGCTGAACAAGCCTTGTTCCCTCAGCCTCTCCTCATAGGGCAAGTGCTACCCCCGAGCCATCTTGGTGGCTCTCTGCCTGAACTCGCTGCAGTTTATTGGTGGCTGTACTGGGGTCCTAAAGCGGAGTGCAGTACTCCCAGCGTGATCTGACAAGCTCTGGGGGAGCACTGCTGGCTCCTGAGCAGCTTGCTGTCTGGCGAGGTCCCAGTTGTCTGGTGAGGTTCCAATTGCAGCCAGTCAGTTGCAGCCTGGACACATCTTCGTGGTGTAGACCAAAAGTAACATAGCAGGTACATTACAGTGAGATAGGTTTTAGGTTAAACATGGGGGAAAAAAACAATTCTTATGTGAGAACAGCAAAACATTTTGAGTAAACTCCCTAAAGACACTGGGGAGTATTTGTCACTGAAGGTTGTCTTCATCTTCTAGAAAAACATCTTCTAGGAATGACATAGGAATAGGTGAGACTGCTTGGGAAGGAGAAAGGTCTAGATGATCACGTGAAGCCTGTTAAAGTCCGGTGAGTTCACAATAGGCTGAACAGGAACACACACCCCCCCCACCCACCCATTTTCTTTCTAAATATTAGTAGCTGTTTAAGTTAACATTGAAATAATTATATTTATATGAGCGAACATAGCCCTATATACCATAAGCTGTAGAAATGAAACCAGAGGAGAATACAGGAAAATGTGTCACCATTTCTCTTCTGCATTCCATTTCAATGTGTACCTTAAACTGGTAAGTTCAGTTCTCATGCAAGGCACGTTTAGCAGTACCCTTTTGTATTTGTCACAGTTAGTGATATTGTTTCTGTCTTTTCTTTGATTATTGTTACATTGTTCTTATATATTCTTTGATTATGGTATATAAAGCGTTACCATATCACTGACAGTTGAAAGAAACAGCTGGTGCCACTGGCAGTCCAGAAATTACCACTTCTTCCCTGTTTCTCTTCATGGTCTGCCTTTTAAAGATTTATTTCAGAATCAGATTGCTTATATTGTCATCTTATTAAATCTTCTTTGAGTTAATAACCTGTAATCCAGTGAGCGTGATTTAAATTGTACGCATGTTTATAATAAAGAGTACTAGTATCATGGTGATCAAATAAAATTAAATTATATACTGGGCTTCTAGATGACGTAATTACTGTGGTTTTTAATTTTGATTACAAAGCAATAACTTTTTTTAGAAATATTTATTAGAAATTAGGAGCAATCCCTCTTGTCATTTGTGTCCATTGAATTGTTAGACTTCAGATTATTTAGCACCAATATTTGTATTAAAAATAGAAATTATGTATGCTATTTAGGAATAATACTTCAACATGGTGTTTGTCTCTGAGGAAGCAGAAATCTGCCCTGGAAAGGCTTTTCTTCCCCCACGTAGCCCCAAGCAAAACCCAACTCTTAAGAGCATCGTCCCATGTGTGTATGTGTTCTGGTGTGTTTGCTAAGGATGTGTTCTGAGTAGTGAGGACCAGGCTTGCTACTGCTTTCAGTGCTTGGTCAACATACATGCATTAGTTTTTGTGTTTTGGTAAATATTAGACAGCAATATCAAAATAATAAAAATGGAACATAATAATAAAAATGTATTTAACACTTCATTCCTTCCTATGCTCCTCAAATAAATAAATCAAGTTAATCAATACAAGATATCAACATCTTGAGAATCTTCTAGTTTGAAGAAACATTGATAGACATTGCTTTTGCTATACCTTGGTTCTTAGAAATGCTTCAGCATGAATATATCTGAATCTTCCTATTTTTCATTTGTATATTTAACAGGGACAAATAAGTTAAAAATGTCATTTCTGCTTTTGGGAATTTAATAAACTTTTGTACTTCACACTGAATCTTAAAAACTTAAATGCTAAAGGTATAACTTTGTAAGTATGCTATGTATTTGAATAATTGTCTTTGCATGAATAATCTTGCTGAATATATATACTACGTATTTATGATTTTTAGTATTATATATGTGTTTACGTGAGTGTTCTTGCATTCATGTTACAGAAAAAGTGATTAATTCACATCCAATACTAATACAGAATCTTATTAAAATACAAAACCAAACCAGTAGGAAGTAAGTTCAGGATGCATTTTGTATTTGTGCATCCATTGATGCAGAATTTAGGCATATTACTTATCTTATTAGGGTAAAATGTGGAATTAAGGCAGCTATTGTGGTGTGGTATTAATCCAATAAAAGCCAGAGAATATTTGTAGTAAAGCAAAATGAAGAGAGGAAAAAAAAAAAAAAAAAAAAGGATGCAATGACTGCTTTCTGCTGCTTTCTGATCCTCTCCTCCGGTATCTATAGCGATGTATAAATGAGAGACACCTAGGACTGTAAATATGCTTTTTCCCTGACATGTTTCCTGCTGGTTGCTTGGTTACCAGTACTTTGCCATGCATACATGCAAGGTACTAGCTTATTCTTCTGTCTTCACATGTTGAGCTTTAATGAGAAGATACATAATCCAAGTTCATGATTTTATTTCTCACGTCTACCTATTAAGGGTTAAATGGCTTATTGTCCTAGAAGATTCAAAACTAAATATGCATAATTTGTTGACTTCATATGAAAGAATAGGATGTTCCATCATATATGTATGAGTCTTTCGGGAGTGGTTGGGGATTTTTGGTTTTGGTTTTTTTTTTTTTTTTTTTTTTTTTTTTAATATAAAAAAAATTTGGAGAAAATCTTAGAGGTGAGGGCTTTTGCATACTATCGCTTCTAGCATTTGTGTTTTTCAGTGGTTCATAAAAATAATAAAATACACTGGGGATGATGAAAGAGTGAAACTAGAAAAAGTCTTAAAACTACTAATATTTATTTTTCCCCACACTTGGACAGTCAAAAGAGAATTCTGTTCTTTCTGATTTTAATCTCACACAGAGTGTGTGTCTTTGTTCTGCATGTGGTTAAATAGCTGAAGGAAATTGGCCCTATCTTCTGAAATATGAATGGTTTATTCATGTTTCTTGTGTGCTTGTTTGAAAAGATATTTCCAGGTTCAGTTGTATCCGTACAAGATGGCTAGACCCTGAGTTACTTTCCCAGTTAGGAATTTTTGTTGGTGTGACAGGTCATTCCCAGAGGGTGTGCATCTGTATTGGACTAATTTCTCATGTGCTAGAGACTTCAAAAACTATCTTGAGCTACATTGAAATTTTGTGCTTTTGGGAATTCTATTGTTTGTAAAGTGTTAACTTTGTTTCTTGTAACTCCTTATGCAGCCTATGCACCCATCTACTTTTTTTTCACCTATAGCCATTCCTTAAAAGTTACAATGAAAGAACCGAATGACTTTACAGTAAACTGTCACTATTACCTTCCCCAGGGATGGTGTGGCCTTTGCCATTTCTCTTCTGATTTATACACAGTATATGTGTCAGGATCACTACAGAATGACATATAGTAATTTAGGGATTTCTGTCATAACTGTCACCATGGTACCTAGTACCTTTCTAGCTTTCAACTAAGTTGAGTAAGAGTTAAGGAATGCAGGTTAATATGTGGTGTTATATTTATTTAACTGCCTGTTTTAATTCCTTCCCCTGTATTTTCCATGGATAGCAGTGGAAGTATGAAATGAAGACAAGCATAGTCATGTCCTCCCATCTTGTCTCCCTCCCATCCTGCCTACCTGCTCCCCCCCCCCCCCCCCAATGAAAAGGATTAACATTTGATTTGTAAATAGTGTTTCTGAGTGAAAGTATAAACAAATTGAGAAAATCCTTTGATGTCATTTGAAGGCATATTGATAGAATGATTGTAACTTGAGAAGTCCAGACTTCTTAAATCAGTCTTCAATGCATTAATCCATTGAATTGTGCTTTGTTAAAATATTTTTTCTGTACATTTTAATATTGGTAGCCATTTTATAATTTCATGACTGTTAACTGATACATGTTACAAATATGCCATTTTCCTGTAATTGTTGTAGTGAGTATGGCTTGGGGTATCAGATGTTGGAAGAGAAATACCCTAGTGATGTTTTCTGAAGTAGATGTTTACTAACAAAAGTTACAGTCAGATAAGATCGCATATTTAACTCCTCATAGTACAGACTTCTTAAAGTCATTTAAAAAAGGCAATGTCAATGTGTATTTTCGTATAAAGGAAAAAGCAGAAGACCTTAATATACCAACCTGTTTTTGACAAGTAATACAAGAGTATTAGTACATCTCTTGTAAAAGTGTATAGAAATCTGTAAATATTTTATCTGCCTTATATGGTTAAATTATATACATGCACATAGTCATATATATAGAAAAAAGTTAAACAACATTTTACTTGCCAAGTTATTAGGCTTGTGATTTTTTTCCAAATTATAAACTTTGAGCTCACTTATTTCATAGCTATCTTCTTTTCAAGGTTTTAATGCAGATGTGTTTATGACATTGCTTTCAAAAATTAGTCACATCTTGAGACTTTCAAAAAAGCCAGTAATTTACTGTTCTTTTCCAAATCTCATTTTCAAAGGTGTGCTCCCCCTCATCTTTCATCCCCTAAATACTTATATACTGAATTAATGGCAGTAGAAAAGTGAATGCAGGAAAAACAACTTTTCAGACTCAAAATATCTTCTTAAAAGGTACACCTCTTGCTAAATCTGCCAGGTGCTTTAATATCTACTACATAGTAAAAAACTCTGCATTTGTAAAGTGCTTTAAAAAAAATGCATGCAAAAGGTCACTAACAGTCTTAGGAGAAACAGGATATGATAAATTCTATTAAGTGCATTTTCTTCACTTTTCCTTCATTTTCATCTTCTTTCTCTCTTAAAAAAAATGTTTCTTCAACAGCTAAAACAATTTGAACTTTTCTTAGCCTAAACTTTATACTGTTACTGTTTTACTTAAAGTTACATGCATTAGCCTAGAACCATAAAAAAGAATCCCTGCTTAGGCCTTCCATAGTGGAAGACAGTTTACCACAAGTATGAAGAAATACTTGCACAGTGGACAAACTTACTTTCTGGGGTTTTCTAGTTAACATTCAGTGAAAAATGGTGTGCTTTTAAGAACCCAAAGCTTTGCAGAAAGCACAACTGGATTAGAATTACAAAGTTTCATTGCTGTAAAGGTTTCATCGCAACATAACAGGTTACCTTTTCTTCTTAAAGTTGATCAGGAAAGTTAGGAAATTCTCTAAAATAAAATAATGCTTGAACTCGCTTCTAGGTTCTTTCCATGATAATGTAGGGTGGTTTTTGGAGAAAAGGAAAGATGGCTCTGTATAAGTGTGGAAAATAGTAATCATACTGTGAATTCCTACTACATTGTTTTAAAAGTTTAAATTGAATAAAAATACTCTTCCCATTACTTATGAGGTAGCAATAATATTCATTGTATTACTACCTCTTCAGCATTTTTAGATGGAGATAATATTTTCAGAAAAAGAGAGTAAATGTAGTAAGTGAGTTTACATACTCAGTGCAGGTCAAGTCTGATTCTGGTTCCTTCTGTATTTTTTCCCCCATTTTTTTAGGCATCCGCTTTAAAGTTACCACTGAAAATGTTAGCACTGAAAAATCTAATGTAGATAAACTTACAGGTTAAAGTTTGAAATGCTTCTTTGTGAGGTAGTTAATTATTTTGTAAAGTGACTTATTTTCCTTTCTAGAACATTATGTGTGTAATAGATGAACTGTGTGTAATCTGGTAACTTCTTTAGGAGCTGCCAGCATCATTCTGATTTTTGGACTATTGCAATTAACTGCCTTAAGGGAGAAAAAAAATTCCTAAATTGAACTACATAATTATTTACTTTATAAATGACATTATGTCTGTGTTTCAGTAAATCCAGTTTAAACTCTCCATTGTGAAGATAACAGAAGTAGTAAAACGCTGAAATGACTTAATTCACATAGTAAGCTTCTTGTATATCATGCAAACTAAACTATATACTGTAAACAAACTGTATACACGTGGAGTGTGTCTACTTACTGTTTCTTAAGAAGCTGTCCATAGTGTCAAATACTGTGAGTTGTTTTCTGATGTGTGAAAATGAAGGGCTCAGAAAAAATGCTGCTGCATTCTTTTTCTAACATGTAAAAACAAAGATGACTGTCCAGTGGGAGAAAATGATTTGCAATAAAATGAAATATTAAATGAAGTGTATTGAAAATTGTGAGGGTATATAAGAGTACTGTTTGTTAGGTTATTCAGCCTCTTCCTAACACTGTTCAGTTTGGGTAAGCGTCTTTGCTCAGGATCTGGCAGTTAAGACTATGGCAGCTGCTGCTTGGTGGTCTGTATGTTGGAGTTATTTGTCTTTTTGTGGATTGCACCAAGACCCTTTGACTTTTTTAAGTATGTGTTCTCATACAAATTAGATGGTGACAGTTGCAAAGTATCTGGTCTTGCATATAGAGTCATAAAAAAAATCTGGAGGGGAAACCCTCACTTTCAAGTTTTAATCCTCTCATCTGCTGGGTCTCTCCACACCAGAGGGTTCCGGCATCCTTACTAGCTTCTGGTGGTTTCTCTAGTAGTCTAAATAAGAAGTTTCCAAACCATGACATGTGTTTGTACACATGTTAAGTGACACAGCAACAGCTTTAAGATGATGTTTAAAAAATAAAAAAATTCAAACTTGCATGTATTTTGCAGTTGGAATGGAAGCTGCGTGGAAGCAGTTCAGGTAGTATGTGCCCTGTCCCATTCTGTGCAGGGCTGAAGAGAAGCCCCGGGCTGCCACTGCAGGTCACCCCAGCAGGAGAAGCAGCAGTGGGGAAGCATCTTCTTTCCCCAGGAGCATGGGCTACTTAAAAATTGTACCCAAAAAGCTATGTAACTTTTAATCTTAAAACATGAATAATCTTTCATTATTCTTTTAAAATCCTTTCCTTCAAGTATTCTCGTACTAAAAAGTCAAATAGTCAAAATGTTCTACAAAAATTGCAAATGTTTCTTCTTACGTCACTTTCAGTAGCCATTAGGGAATGGAAATATGTCTTCACTAATAGACCTGGAGGCAGGTATTGATTTGGAGCTTTATGGCTATCTATATGCGTACGGACATCTGCTGTTCTTTAATTGCTGCTGTTTATTCAATTACAAACAAAATGATTGCTTATGACTAATCGTATCCCAATATACCATTGGTATCCTATTGAATTTTGAGGGGAATTTGCTCAAGAAAATGGTGGCGATTTTCCAAATGAACTAAGCCTATTCAATAAGAGCAATAAGCTAAAAACCCCTCAGAATTAGTAGCTTGAGAATGAATTAAGCTTTTATTTAGTTCCTTACTTTGCAGTTCTAAAAGGTCTCAAAATGCTGTCTCCAGTGGTTTTCAACAGTGAAAGGCAGAATTTTGCTTTAAAAAATGCCAGCTCAGCAGGGTGAAGAGCAGTTAGCCTGAAGGCAGGGGAGAGGCTGAAGTGAATACGAAGTTTCAGTATTGTCATCTGTGTTCAGGTTAACAGTTGACTGAAATTCTGATCTTAATGACATTGGAGAAACAAGAAATTCACATTGAGGTTCTGGTATGAAGTTTTAACGGTAGCTTTATCTTGAAGTTTTTGAACATGTTTGCATGGCTTGTCATGCTTATGAGTGACTGTATCCTAAAGATACACATAAAACAAGCCTTGCCTATGCTGCTCTGTTATTTTAAAAATGTTTCCTGCTCAGTCTGTTTGTATTACCCACACTTGATGTTTTGTACATGTCTAACTGGGTATTAATGAAATTCCCCTGGTATAGGTTTATTTTTCTTTTTCTAAGATGGATTATATATTAGAGGCTCATTTTAAAGACTGAAGTAGGGAGTTTTAAAATTAAATGCTCCCTTCTGCAGTCCTGAATTTCAATGTTAATGATGGTAATAGAGGAAATAATCAGTGTAATTTCCTCTGTCCCCTTTATAAGCTTAAGAAAAATCTATGTCACTAATTTGTTTATAGTTTGCAAAATGCATTATAATTTACTAGATGCAGTAGCAAAAATAATAATTTAGATTAATTTAAATAATAATATAGATTAAAGGACAGATTTTGCCACTTTTATTCATATTAAGTTATGCCCTATATTGCAAGCAATGCTTTTGATTTTAATAGGACCACCATAAGGGCAGAATTCCTCCGAAGTAGAACCTGTTTGTTTCTCTTGGGATTTAGTTATATAGTTTTAAATTAATTGTACCATTTTATGTTCTCTCATATAAGTAGCTTTGTATAATTAATCAATCTGTGAGTTTCTTAGAAAATATAATCATCTCATGTTCTGAGATTGCCTTTCAGCTTGCTTCCGTTGTCTTTCTCCCCAGTAGATACTCTGTTTCTTCATTTACATGTAGAGGAGTAGAATATGTGTGTCAAAAAGCCTTGACAGTAAAATAATCTGAAAGAGGTAAAAGAGGGTTATTAAACAGTCAGGTATGAACCATAAATCAGTCAAGTAAGGCAATAATAGCACATTTTCTAGCCCTCCTCCACATATTTTATTCATTATTTGTTTTATAACAACATCTATATGCTTCACAGTAAGATTCACTGGAAGATAAATTCCTTTCCCGAAGACCTTATAAACTAGGTATTCAGAAATGTAGCATCTTAAAGTTCCTACCAAACTCAGCTTCTCAGTAACCAGGAAACACAATGTATAACAGTTACATTAGAAGGTAAATGGGCATTAAAGTATCAGAAATACTCAATTGGTTTTCTGTGATTTAAAATTTTTGTGAAGGTTATAGCCTTCCGTCTGTCATATATTAATTATTTCATTTTGGAAAGTCATTAACATGAATCAGAGTAAGTGGAAGACTCTGTAGTCAACCCAAGATTTGAGTGTGACAAGGAAATTTTTTAATAAAGTCATGAGATAATACCCTGATAAGAAAAAGGGTCTTCTCTGAAAGCTCTTCTTAAAAATCAGGTTTTCCCATGGGCAAGAGAACTAGTTTATTTTCTTTATAGTTTGTTTGTACATGCTCTTTTCTGTGTTCCTAGTTTATTTTTTTTTCCAGACAATTGTCAGTCCATGCTGTTACTGGTTAGACTTACATATCTGCTGGTTGCCCTGCTGGTTCCTGCCTTTTCTTTTTGAATGAGTAAGAGGATGAGTTTTAAATGTCATTCCTTTGATAAACATATCCAAGGGCTCTTTTTTACCTGATGAGTGTTGATCACAAAACTTGGACCTTCATATATTCCGAAGCTTCACCTGCTGTTACATTTAATTGAAGTTTGCCAAACAGATCAAAAATTACGGGTAGGCAGACAAACGGTATAGGTCATAAACTGTGATTCCTTAAGAATTATTCTGCTAAGTAAGTAAATATGTCCCAAAATATAAATATGCTGGGGTTTCTGTTGTTACTTTTTTGTTTTAAACATGTTGCACGCACATTTTTAATGTGTTTGTCATTTTCCTTTAAAACAATTTCTTGCTGAAAGATCAACATCCTCTGAAAAAAAGACTTTGTACAAATTGGTTACTGCTTATTGAAAGCAGTGTAAATACTTTAAGTAACTAAAACCGTTCCAAAGGTTGTAAGGAAGGAAATGCTCACAAGTATTTTGGGAATAGTAAGAGAGTATGGTCCTAATAATATAATTTCTACAGCAAGATTTTCCTACCCATGGATGCAGTTAATTAGAGCAAAAGATACTTTCATTTTATCTGGGGTTGGTAGAAAGTACTCCCCCTTTCTTTCACATTTTATTTCAGTCCTGTCATAATTTCAACTCTTCTGTTTCTTTTTAAATTCCAAATTGTTTTTGTTCTTTTGTATGAGGATAAACTTAGGAGAATGTCAGTCATATTTATGGACATGTATTTTTCACACTCTTTAGCTAATGTTATCCTAAAAATCATACAGAGTCTTGTGAGTCTGAGAGAAAAGAACCCACCTGTTGTCATTTCTCTGCAAAGATGTAGATACTGAGAACTCCATGTTACGTGAGGCAGCTGCATGCCATAGTCTTGTTCTGTCCAAATGTAGTACTAACATCAAGAAAATGTTATTAAATATATTGTGTAGTTAGTTTGTCCTCCAAGTGCTTAGTTAGATTATTTTTTTTCATTCATTTTTGACTGATCTTGATTCACCCAATGAAGACGTGGGGCTTAGGGGCAGGAAGGGAAGAAAACAAAATATTTTAAAAGACCCCAAAATAATGGTTGTGTTGGAATTTTTCTGTCTGAATTAAAATGCCATTTTGAAGGGTCATCTTTTTATGGTGTAATAGAATAGCATTTATAAATTGCTGAAAGCTTTTGTTTTGTTACTGGAGAAGGGTGAGTATACAGCACTGAGGTATGCTATAATTATTTTCTTTGATAGCACCAGCAACTGAAAATGCTAGATTCTTACCAGCTTTGAATAAACGACTTAATAGGACTTGAGTTTTGGTAGAGGATAGGCATGATACAATAAGCTGGTGGAATATGAAAAAGGGATTGCTCAGTATATTTCTATTTAAAAATACAAACATTTTTTCCAGCTCTAATCCTGTATTTCTGTAAAATAACTGAAAAAAATATTGTTATATATTAATAAATACTGAAATAGTTAATTCTAGATTTTTAATACTCTGTTTTGAGGCTCTTGTAAGTACAACTGAAATGAAAGAGTAAAAAGGTTTGTTTTCCCTACGTTTTCCTCTGCCATTGGATAATAAACTAGATCATTGGTACCTAGTATAAAGATACAGAATGCTGGTATCTAATAAGGCTAGCACAATAGTGCAAATGAAAATGTAAGTATCATGATCCTGATTTGTTTTCAATATAGAGCAATGTTCTTGTCATGTTCAGTTATAATTCGCTTGTTAACTGTCCTTCCAAGTCAGTCATTATATCATTTACAAAAACAGAAGCACTTAGTTACTTTCACTAATTGCTGACCTCGTTTTTGATAGAGTTCTGTTGAGCTTGATTTCTGATTAGCCGTGCAAGAAATAGCAAGGCTGAGGGCTCTTCGGTTCAAATGCAGAAATGATCATGTTTGCCACTATATAGTAAAAACCCCAAAGGCTTGCTTTGTTTTGGTTTGGTTTTTTGTAAGGCATAGAATTTTAATCCTTTTCTCCTACTTAGATTTTGTAGGGTTTTTTTTAAAAAGTATATTTATAGATACACTGATGCATTGACTCTTAGACAGTGGGTGTTTGGGGTTTTTTAAGTAGACTTATATTGGAGAGGAGCATAGACTGCTATCTGCCTTTCAAATTAAGTTGATATTAGACTTTGTGTCCAGTTGTTATGTATTGACAAATAGACACACACATACTTCATTTCTTTGGGAGGCCAGGCTAGCACCTACATCAGTGCAGAGGAAAACACAAAATTATTTCCGTGGTTGAAAATGAAGAAAGCTATTCCAGGGTGAGCACAGTGTTGACAATTGGTGTTTGAGAATGCAATTATAGTGGTAAGGGAACTGCAGAAGAAATCCATGTTACTGTAGCAAAAGTGAGATGTGCTATCTAGGAGTTTAAAAGAGAGCGAAATCTAAAAAGCTGAATTAACAGGTTTATTTAGAAATGGACCGCACATTTTTCACTTTTTTTTTTTTTTTTTAGTGATCAAACAGGAATGTTTGTGATATCTAACCCTCACTGGAGGAAACAAGCTTTAAATCCTTGTTTTGCATTTTTTTGATGAATTTGACTTCAGAGATGATTACTCACCTCCAACCTTTGTTTTGTATGGATTAGAACTCAAAATTAATCCAGTGCTGTGTTGCCAGTTATGACTGATTCCCTTGCTACTGCAGTTGAATAGAGATACTAAATCTCTCCAGAGGTTTTGTTTTGGATGTCAGTCAGTGAACACCTGTTTAATTAATGAAATAATGTCTCAGATTTTCTGACTATGGTCAATGAGGCAACAGGACCTTTAGACATGGAACAAGCTAGAAAAAGGATACAAATCCATATAACTGTCTTTAAATTGTATATGTATATGCACATCACGTGTATTTTGAGAAGAATTACATTCAGGGTAAAATTCAGGGTAAAAGTTAATTTTAAGGGAGAGTCCTGCCACAGGTACAGAAACTCTGCTGTTCTTAGCAAGTATTTTATAGAGCTTCTGGAATTTTGAGAGTTGGTAGGCCTTTTAATAGGCTTCGTAAGTATTAGGGCAAGACTACTGTGTGACAGCAAAAGCATTTTACGGTACTTCCAGTTATAGTTTTATCCGTGCATAGGCTTGTAACTTCTGCAGCACCATAGCTGATATTATGCAATTTAATTTACCTACTAAAGAATGTAATATTTTATAAGGCCTTTGATTTTCCAGGTGTGGAGTATTTGTACTATGGAAGTGGAAAACTTCGGGGTAAAGTGTTGTTAGAATGTGCTTTTCTTTTAGAACAAGTATCTGTGCCAGCCTACACACAGATACTTAGAGCTGTTTAATAATTGCTTTCTCCCATGAGGCTCCTTGGCACTGAAATAAGAACCAGCATGGTTAACCCTCATTAAAACAAAATAGATTAATTTCTTACTAAAATGAAAGACCTCTTTTTAGTCGTTCAGCTTCATGCTATTTAGAAAAATGTTCAATTATTAAAAGGCTGCTGTAATTTAATGGACTAGAAAGACTGGTTTTCATTAAATTGTATGAAATGCCATGTTTTTTTTCTTGATACAAAAATGATTCACCTTATTTCTCAAACTATCTAAGCTTTCATCTTATTGTTGGATGTCAGTTTAAATCTTAAATTTGACCCATAAGCTTTGAAAATGAAAATACTTTCTCTGTAAAGGACTCAAAAATAATGGTTAGTACTTTCATTAGTCTGTCTTGTACCTTCATGAGCAGTGCTTCTTGTGAAATAGAAGTGCAGTCTACTTCATTATTTATGCAAAGTAGGAAACATGTAAACTGTAGGCATCTCAGTAAAACAAGAAGAAAAGCCAGTGTTGGAGATGTTTACTTCTGTGCATGTAGTTGCCCATGGACAGGCTCCAAGTGGTTCAGGTATGAACCAGCTTGCACTCCAGAAGCCATGTGACCAAATGAAATATGTTGACCCCGTGTTCAGTCTAAGTGTCATTATTGCTTTGTTGTCAAGTTTTTTGTCAGTTGACTGCTTCATCTGAATTTTTATTTTAAATAACACTGAATCTAATTGATTCTTTATTTTAATCTGAGGCTTAAATCAGAGGAGTGAGAAATAAAAAATACTAACAGTAAACTAAATGAAACAAATGTTTAGTGATGAGTTTTACTTATTGTCGTTTCAATTTACAGGATAAACCTGCTTTTTGATTCTATGGACAGGATTCATATGATCGCACTATCTTACTGCAGATATGTATAGAAAAAGATGTCTGAGCTGTCTTATTTGCATGCTCTGGATGCATCTATGCTGGTATTTTACTCTGAGTAAAGAAACACAGTTTTTAAGTGACTCTCACAGTCATCCCACCTTACTGTGGTTTGGTTCATACCACACATGATCATTTGGTTAATACAGATTTTATTTACCCTTTAGAAATACTCCCCTACTCACAGAGAGCCCTTCACTGTAGACTTCTGAAGAAAACCTAGTAAAGTTGTTTTGAAAGTTATCAAGCTTTTATTTCCAGTGTGCTTAGCTTAACGGATAAAACTTATTTTGTGAGGAAAATTGGTGTAGGCCAGCTGTTCCCAAATCTGATCTACTTGCTTTTATGTTTCAGGATGTACTAATTTCAACAGTTTTACTGTATTTGTCTACATATCTCAAGAAGTTTGTCCTTTGTTTTGGTTTTATATGAAACTTACTTATAGTTATGTGACTTTTGTTAGTTACCTAGTTGTGTCTTATGCAGAGATATGTTTACTTTCTACAGCTGCCTCATTTTTAAACCAAAGCTGCTTGCCTCTTCCACATGTAGACAATCTGCTAAAATCTATTATTTTTCTAAGAGTGGACTTTCACCTTAGTTGACATCTCAAGCTGTCTTTTTAAAAAAGATTCTCTTTAAAAGACTCTCCTGACTATAATAGGACATCTGCTTGTATAATTTTATTTAATTTCAGGGTGACTGATTGGTAGTTCATTGGTGTATTTTATGCTGGAAAATTCTTATAAATAAAATGAAACAAAAATTAAACAGTTTGGCATCACAGAAATGTATGAGGCATCATAAAGTAATTGCAAGAATACAGACTGATTGATGGAGGATATTTGAAATTATTTACTTGCTATCATAAATTTTCAAGCTTCTTAATAAATGGTGGGTTTAGGTGGTTGTTTTCTCTTTCATTTTAATTCTAAACTGTGTATTAGTGATGTTGCTAACTTTCTGTGCAGGTTCTCCCCATTTTGATATGATGATATTTACTGTGTTTTGAAATGAAAAGATAAGGAATACTGCAGCAATGTTCATTTTTAATACGATAATGATAATAATAAAGTGAGGGTGTTTTAGGTTAATTTAGAAAAAGTATGAGAGAATTGGTTTTTTAATAATTCATTGTTTTGGTTGAGCCACGGAGCTTCTGAAGTTCATTGTCGGGGCAGAAAGCTGTTGAGAAACAAGTTTAATTGAAAAAGGAAAACAGTTTTTGCAGAATGGAGGATTAACAAGCAAAACAAGTTAGATAGCATTCCAGACATTAACTCCATTTACATAAAAGTTCTGTATGTGCTGAAATCAAAAGTTTTATGTGCATTTATCCAAAATTTTCCAGGATAGCAATTTGGTGCAAAGCAAATTTTGCACAGATTAAAGTTTTTTGGTTTTTTTTTTTTTTATCCTTTAAGTTGAAAATTAGCATTAGTGAGACCAAGATAGAGATTTTGTTATTGTTGTTATCTTTCTGTGGGATAAATCTTTCCAGTAGCAAACTGATACCACAGATATGTACATATATCTTTTTGAATATTGTGACTATATACAATCCTAGTTTGCAAAGAAATTAAATGGCTCTACCCAGGGCGACATTTCCTGAGAGTTCTGTTAGTAAAGACATGCTACGTTTTCATGCTATAAAATGCTTGAGTGTCCTTTAAACAAACCAAATGTGTCATCTGAAGACTTTGCATTGTTTAACTTTTCTGTAACTAAAATCTGGTAAGTTGTTTTTGTTAAAATTACTGGGCTGGATTTTTCATTTAATTGCCTTTAATATCTTTAAAACTAATGTGACCTATCTGATATTTTTGTTCTGATTATAGAAGAAAAAAATACCAATATTTATAGTTTGTAGTAAAATATGGTTTGTATAATGCTTTGCTGATGAAAATGGTGCATTTTCTTTAAGCTCAGTAGCTATTCTTGGTAAAACTTTCTGTAACAGTTACTGTGCTCTCCTTGCAGTGTGTTTTGTTTCCTTCTTCCTCCCTTTCATCCCTGAACATATATCAAGGAGTTTTATTTAATGACACAAATTCCAGTTCATGGCTACTCTGCCCCAATTTTGTCAGAATGATATGTTCTGAAATATTTATATCTCTCACTGAGGATTCACAAATGAATGCTCTTCTCTAAGGCTGAGGAGAAAGTGTTTAGTAAGAGAGGAGTGATTGCCAATAGTTCTGCTGACTTCATCACGTGCAGAATATGTGCAAACCCATTTCTTACTTGTACTTTTATATTACATCTTCAACTTTGTAAACATTGTACCTACTTGGAAAAATATTTTCATTCTGAATAATATGCTCAGTTTCAAAGTGAATGGTTTTCTTAATATTAACCATTAATGTTATTTTCAGACATTCATTTCTAAGTAATTGAGCTTGTTGCAGTTTTATTTCTTCAATTTTAGACACATAATTGTAGGGACACATGTAATGCTCTGATCTTGAATGGAGCAAGAGTCCTGCTTTACCCTTGTTTATCATTTCTCTCCGCTGCTCCTGACAGCATGGATCCATTTTTTCTGTTGTGCCAGCTCTGATGCCTCTTGCAGTCTGCTTGCTAAAATGACAAAAGTTTAATTGACAAACAAAAAAGCATTGCTTTTATGATGGTTTAGCAAGGTGAGTCAGCTCAGTAAGGATTCAGCACGAGAGAGGTTGTGCAGCTACACAGCTAGGATCCGAGCAAGAGCAGGTGTGAGTGGAAGAGCCCCCACAGCCAGGGGAAGGGAGAAGGTATATGATTATATAGCTAGGGTGTGGGTGGAAGAAGGGGTGAGTAGGGCAGTCATCTTCCTGACATGACCGAGTGATAGGTTCTGTGCCAGAAGCCCAGTGCTTACAAGTACTACCTGTATGTTAGCCACTGCTCTGCTGAACACTGTAATTTATATACTTAAGTTGTTAAGAGTGACAGCATTGATTAGCATAAAAAGCCCTCTGCCACAAACTTCACACAGTAAATATTTGTGATATGGGAAGTTACCTGGTATTTTTTTTAGAATGGAGAAGTAGGATCATAGGTATGACTTTGTACTTCCTAGAATGAAGTCTGATTTTTTGCTCGTAGCTTGAAGTAAAAAATTGCCTAAATATTTTGTGTTGTCAGATTTCTTCCTTTATATTTTGCTAAACCAAATGTTATTTCCAGTATATCTGCCTAAGAGTGTTATCTAAAGATAATGGAGCTGAGGTGTGCAGGTTGGTCAGAGTACACTTACTGGGGATTTGTTTAGTTGTGGAAATGAAATTTCTGGACTGATGGAACACACTTTCAGTGGAAGTAGAACCTCGTGCATACTTGTGCACTTCTAAATTCACCTGTCTTGCAGAAACATCTCACTAATTTAAAATTAAGATTTGGAAATTGTTTTATACTGTTCCTTAATTGCAATTTCTGAAACAGTCAGTTTTCACTTTTAACTAGTGTGTTAATTTGGAGTGTTACTCTTTTAATTCCAGCTTTTCTTTTGTGTTTCTTTTCACATATGTTTGCCCATCTGGTTTTGTTTGTATTTTAACCTTTTTTAAACTTCCATTGTGTTTCTGCAGCTAAGTGGGTGTTTCAAAAAAATGCAAAAACCTTTTACTAATAAGTTGTCATTTTTATATTAACTTGAGCCAAGTATTGCAAAATATGCAGCTGAGAACAGAGGGGAGGAATGACAAATTCTGGCCCATATTTGACAGTTTTGCTCCCGTCCTTAAGTTCTGGCTACAGAAAATATTTTTGCTTTGTCAGTACTTCATAGGTCTACGGTTATAACTGAATCTTGTTTTAAAGGAACTTCTTATCTAAGGTTCCTTTAAAGCTAAAGCTTAAACCCTGTAATTTTTTCATACGTGTACTATATTACGACCGTTACTTTCCTTTTCTCTGAAAACTTGCAAGGGAAAGTACGTACTTCTTCTGAGAGTAAACATCAGATCACAACAGCTTCTGTTTTGTAAATATCAGAGCACAACAGCTTCTGTTTCAGGATCTTTGGGTTTTTCATTAAGACTAGTTAATGTAATCTTTCATCAGACTATTTACAAAAGGACACTTTTTTTTTAATGCTATTTTCTGAGGAGTGTTGTAGGTTACAGCAGAAAAATGCAAAGAAGAAACATATTGCCAAGTAGTGTAATGTGTACTTATTGATGGTAGATTTGGGTATAAGGGGTTTTAAAATGAGAATGCAGTATACAGCCATTTTTTTTTTGTCAGGCTTTAAAAAAATTGTATTTGCGTTTTGTCTTATGATATTCTAGGTCTTTCTTACAAGATTTTTGAAAATAACCTATGATGTTCTCCATACACAAAAAAACCTTTAGAGCTGCTTAGAGGGTCTGGCCTTAGGAGTTAAGAACTGCTGGCCCACAGTGAGAAGAAATCAAGTGTCACAATAACGTTTTTTGTCATGTTCTCATACTGTGAAGTTCAGATTTCTATTCTGAAAATTAACTTCTCTTTGGCTGTCACTTCAGTGACAACAACATATGAACTAAATTCTCTGATCCCTCATTCATTTTTCATGTTCCTCTCTGAGGACATAGTACCCTGAGATCAAAACCGCCATTTTACCAGGTACACGTTCTCTATGTTATGTCTAGATTTTAGATAAAAAATTACCAATACTTAGGTGCCATGTGCTTCAGAAATAAAAATAGATGCTGTTAAAACTTTGATTCCACTAGGATCTATTTAACAACCAGAAATATTTTTTTTCAGTAAAACAGAGTCTCTACTATTGTTTTTTCAGTAAAGAAGAAGCCACAAATATTACAAGCACTGACTAATTGAATGAAAAATGCTTTGAGAATTTTTACGTAACCCATTGCTCTTTCTCTTTCTGGGTAGCTATCACATCTGTACATTTAGCAGTCTTATTTGGGCTGCTGATGGAATAGAATATTGGCTACTTTTATTAAAGTCTTAAACATAAAATTTGTAGGAAATTTTATAAAACTGCGGTATTTCTTGCTCTTGCATAAATTTATCAGTATCTGTCTAGATAAGCAAATTTAAAATTTATCAGTATAAAATTATCTGATGAACTTTTACTACATGGATATTCATTATCAGATTTTTGGAACTGGGTTCCGTCAGTGTTCAAAACCTACAGAGAAACCCGTGAAGATGACAGCAGATCAATTGACACTGTTTAGTAAGTAAGTACACTTTCTGACTGCATGTTTGATCTTGACCGTATCTGTTCTTCATAATCCTTTAGTCATAAGAAAAGTGCCTCTATTAATTTTTCTTGTAGAGGGCACCAATGTAGATCAAAGAGGTAAACAGTCCATGAAATGCACATGCTCTCTGTTTCCAGCTGTCCTTTTTCTACCCTCAGGAAAGTGTCTCATTGAAAAACTATTCAAAGAGACAGTAATCTCTTATCATCACTGGAGGTGTGGGATTTGTACCTTCTTATCTCAGAGGAGGAGGCTTTATTACTTCCTGCTTCCAAAGAAGAAAGGAGGTGAAGGCAGTTGAGGGTGTTGAATGATTTCAGCTGCTGTGTTGTATTCACATTGATCACTTTTTTATTTCCATTTATTTACCAGATTAAAAGCAATAGCAAAAATTCCTACATCATAAGTATACATGCATCCAGTATAAAGCTTCAGAGAGCCCCACTTGGAATATATTATATTCTTGTACTAAGCACATGTACAGGGTGCTGCTTTGACCTTTCAGTAGTAGGCTGCCAGGCTGGGCGGTTGTTCGTATATGAAGATGTCTGGCTCATGAAAGACGTTTTCATTGAACAAATTCAAGGACTACCAAATGCAGCCATCGGTCTGGTAGATGAATATAAAATGTATCAGAGGAAGCCTGCAAATGGTATGTAGCTAAAGAAGACGGCTTCTTTTTTTCTTTTGAGTAGATTCTTATGAAAGGTACCCCTGAAAAAGTAGACAGTAGACCTTTTTACTGTGTCTGCCCTGTAAAATATATGGCCACAGTTCTGGGCTCACAGAAGCATGAGTAAATGCACGTTTAATGGATGCTGGGCTGCACTGTGAAATCAAGTTTGCAATTTCCAGTATGAACTTGGTCACCTTTTAGGTCATGTGACATCTTAAAGACATGTAGCACCTTGTGCAGTAGCTTTTTTCGTTATTTATTTATAGACATGGAAGCAGCGACATGAATCTACAGTCCAGATAAGTGCATTGTAGAGAAACTGCATAGAGGGTTTTTTTGAGAGAGCAAAAACTTCGTGGAGTTTCAGAAGATAAGCTCAGTATGGGGTCATGGTTTTTATGATTGAATCAGCTTACACATGCTTTTTTACCTTGAGCTGTTACTGTCAAGTAACCTAGAATTACTTTATAACTCAAAGTAGGCCCAACAGTTTTGTCTTTCCAGATTATCTGAAACATGTACAATCTGTATGCTTGACTCGCAGGACACACCTGATGACAAAAACTGGAGGAAGTAATTTACTATACCCAACAATATGTTAATTAGAAAGATTTTATTATACCTTTTAAACTCATCTTCTGTAATTATAGAAAGGAATCATACAAGACATGTTTTCAAATGAAAAGATTTCAATGATAGTGTAATCAGTGTCGCATTTCTCTCTGTACTTAGCATAATCCAATGTATTTGATAATGTTTTCTCCTTGTTGTCAGTGAACCTTTTCCACAGTTTGTCTGCATCTAGCATGTATCTACAGTACTCTCTGGTTGGCAGTCTCTAGACATTTTCATGTTCTCTTACAGCAGCACTGTACAGAGGTTATTACATTTCTCATTATACCAAGTGATATGAGTGATGAATCTGGCTCCTCTCTAATGACATCTCATTCATCTGGAAGCCATGTTCACTTCTACACCTTTTCATGAAAGATACTTTCCTTATAGCCATGAGCAAAAGAGTTTTTCTCAACCACAGTGAACTCACCTATGGAAAGAAATTGGTGTTAATGGAATTATTGGGCTATAGCATTAGATTTTTTCCATACATTCTGTGATGATTACAAAGACATTTTTTTGATAAGGGCCATTATAAGCAGCCACCGCCTCCAGTAGCTCCTGAGGATTCCTTCTGCTCAGCCCAAAGACCCTGAGGTCTTCAGCTCAGGCTGATGGATTTGGCTGCTACTTTCCCATTTGCAGGTTCAACCAATAGTGAGGGTAAGTCTGGATGACTTCTGCATTCTTCTTATTACCCTGCTTGGAAAGTCTCATCGTGAAATGCAGACATGATAAACAGAAAGATTGCTCATGAATTCTGTAGGTGGCATTTTCCAAAATTTCCTGGTGTGTGCATTTTGACAATCATAGAAGGAGCTTGTTTCTAAGATTATCAACTGCCAAACTGTTTTTTATTCTTCTGAACTTAATAAATTCAATTTAGGCTGCAGTGTTTTTCGTAAGTATACTTAAACATCAATCATTTTCTGCTGTTGTGTCTTCATTTTTGTAGAACCAGAGATGCATGGCTTTTTGGTGTTAATGTTTGCATTTATTTACCTTGGGTTTAGGTGAGGTACTGATAAATTACTGATCTTAGATGTTGTCCTACTGTACAATGTAATAAAAAACCATTTCTAAAAGCACAGCTATCTATTTTTTGATCACTAACAACTGATTCTACCTTATTTCCTCCTGACATTAATCCAGGGGTCCTGTGATGAGTTCCCTACCATGACCTTTGAGGGTATAGAGATAGATAAGTTTTAGTTTGAAATGTGTATTTGACTAGAAATAGGTGATCTTCCCGAATTCTCCTTGGTTTTGTTTTTCCCTCCAATGGTTTCTAATTTCTAGTTCTGAGTCATCTGTCAAAACTGGTCTTGCAGTATGTTTCGCTTCTGCAGTGACTCATTATGGATTTGATGTAGGTAAGGAGACTGCAGCTGGCAGGTTAGAGCAGTTCTTTTCTCAAAACTATATGAATAAAGTGCAAGTGAGCTTTGACAGTTAAATTATGTTTTTAATTTGACTTTCAGAGATCCGTAGATGCCCCCATGTGTAATATAAAATGGAATTATTGCAGTAGTTAAACTGACCTGAATAAACTTTACTTTTTTTCTTGCAGACCATTAGTGGGGTTTTTTTTGGTTTTGTGGGGTTTTTTTGGTTGGTTTTTTTTTGGGTTTTTTTTTTTTTTTTTTTTCCCCAGTTGGATCTGCAATCCTTGTGGTGGAAATATCACAGTCTCATGTTCCTTTGGTCACTTTTTATAGGTATCCTGAGTGGTAGTCCATAGGACCTATGATTGAAAACCACTGATACAGTGTTCTCTGAGTAGAGGAATTCAAAATGGCTACTAACATACTTAGTTGAATTGAAACACGACCTTGAAATTTCATTTTTGTTTTCTTAAGCTTAAATCTTATTTTTTATGTATATATATACACTTTGATTGACATGTCATTCTAACCTTTGTTTTGTCAATTTTTGTTAATGAATTGAACTTATGCTGTATTCCAAGTATTTTCTAGTGAGTGTGATGAAGTACTCGCTCCTGAGAAGTTTTCCTGTGTGCGCTGTTTTGTATTCTCAAACTAAAGTATCTGTAGAAGAGTTTGTATGGGAAGTACTTATTTCGCTATCACTTTTGTGACTTTGAAAATACATGCTAAAAAAAGTATTGTGGAAGCAAAATACACGTCAGGGGACTGCTTAGCCTGTAAACCTCTGCATGGTATTACTGGTTGTGTTGAATCTACGAATACTTTGAAGCCTGTCCCTTGAAACTGAAAGGTACTCAATGGGTATGTAATGCTCTGGAAGAATTTCTGTTTTGTCATTCGTTTGAGGATATGATCAATCTCTTAATTCACTTCTGAAAGAGTTAAAAGCCTAGCTTTGCTGTTCAGGCTCAGTTTTGGAAAAATTAGGAACTGTTAGTAGAATGCCTGCATTGTGTATTTGTACTTAAAAAAAGCAAGCTGCGTGATGTGAGAAACACTAGTACAACTGGCTTCCATAGAGAGCTGTGGATTGTAGTAAAGCAGAGATGTTTTTAAAGTTGAGCTCAGTTGCCTGATTTGTTAGAATTTGGGTAGTTCATTAACCTGACTGTCATTCATCTGAGCATTTTATCTCCTTTTTACTTCTGTGGTAGCCGTAATCTTTATTTTTAAAGTGATTTTGAAATTATTACTGAAGTATCAGGCTTCAGCAGGAAGATGCTCTTTTGGTGGCAGTAGACTGGCAACAAATACCGGTGTTAGATCTTGGCATTGTGTGGAGATCTTACAGTGCTTTACAAAGAAGGGTTTCAGTCTGGAAATGGGCTGTATTTTCCAAGTCTGAGAACTGGCACTGTAGTACCATGTATTGTTTTCTTGGTAACCGTGGAAAGAGGTTTTTTTCCCTTGCATCCTCTCCCAGTACATTCCTTCCCAGTTGAGAAGGTTGCTTCCATTTTTGGGTTGACCTTCAGATGTGCTAACTGGAGCCTGTGGAAAAAATTCTCTGGCCCAGAAATAGAGATGATATCTCTGAGGTTGTATATTAGACTGTCAGTGGAATCATGAGTGACCACCTTGTCATCCTAAAACTCTTCGTAGACTCTGATCCTTGTCTAGTCTCTGATGCTTAAAACCAAAATGAAGAAAGGTACTTTTACAAATGTTAATTAAAAAAAAAAAAAAGTGCTGACCAAAACCAGAAAAAGTATGAAAAAAAACCAAATTTGTTTAGAGAAAAAAGGTCATTCATTTTTCATCTGTGGGGAAATGCGCGAGAGCAACATCTTGGTGAAAGCTTTTTTTTCTTATGCTATGAAGACTGTTATTTTTTGCTTTTTACATATATATGGTTAAGATTTATAACTGTTAACTCAAGCATCTTTTATTTGTTCTAAGCAAATTTTCATTGTCTGCTAATTCTTGTTTTTGGATTACTGAATGAGCTTTGATTCTGTGTTATTGTAGGTTTGTGTTGATTCAGTGGGAAAGATGTGTTGTGAAACCTTTCCTGATGTGATTGCTGAAGGAAAGTGAGTCAGCTGATTATTTTGTAGAAGAAAGTCATGATAATCCAAACACTTGCTACAAATCTGTGTCCCTGATACTGCTTTTTAAAATAAATTTTGATTAGATTAAGAATCAGACAATTTAAGCTGCTCAGGAAAATTCTGCCCAAATTACTTTTTCCAATGAAGAATTCATGTTCTGAAAAATTGAAGTTTTTCACGGAGTACTGTGCCTTCATATCTTAAATGCTAAACCGTATTCAAGTTCTGTACTGACTTGTTATATATTACACAGGGACTTCTCCGCTGACATGCTAAACGAGAATCAAAATTAATATGCCCAATAAGGCAAGGCTGACTGAAAGCATTTCCTTAAGATTATAAAATAAAATAACAATATTTCTACTTGATAGTAAAAATACATGTTCAGTACTAGTCTTTTTCTAAGATAAAGAGAAACATTTTGAGATTTCTGTGTAGAAGGGAAAAAAGTCATAACTTTTAGGTTTGAAATACTGTTGTTTTCTCGCCGCATTCAGAATGAAAGCAAGCAATGAGAATAATGTTTGATAGTTGCCTTGCTTATTTCTCTGCACAGTGAAATGTTTACCACAAAGCAATGCAATTTGAAAAGGCAGAGCAGGGAGAGTACTTTGTACTTTCTACATGATTCACAGGTCATGTCCTGCTAAAGTAAAGAATTCATTGATCAGCACCTACCTTACTACAATCCAGGTAGGCTAGAGAGACTTAAAGTACCATAATCCTGGTCATAAATGTGGAAGAATTTATTTAAACAAGGTGAAAAGCTAAAAGAAACCTAATAAACAGGGCTAGAAAAGCAGGGTGATGGATGCATGAATAGGTGGGCAAAGCTTTAGCACACCATTAAAATGCATCATGAAGTAATGTCCTTGCAGGGCAAAGTTGTGCGAGCTACATTTTTTTTTTTTTTTGGACTGTATAGAACTAATCATAGAAAAATGTACAAGTAGACAAGAGAAAGTAACTGTCTAGTCAATAGCTATGATACAGATGATTTTTCATTTTAGCCTTATACTTATTACCAGATATGTCACCGTCTTCAATATTTTACCATGTAGTTTAGTCTGTTTTAGCATTGCAGCTGTTTTTCTTATGTATTCTGTTTTAGCTTTGCAACTATATTGTTTGTTTCAGTGTAGTCACTATCGAGAGATTGCTAACCCCCACCCTGCTTATATAGGAGTCATTTAAACCTTAAGATCGCTGAGGAGACTGTTGTATAGACCTAAGTAATGAAACAAACTTGGTTCAGTGACTGGTTGGCTATCGTTTGAGACCCCTTAGAAGACTCAGAGGTACCTGTAAGGAGTGTGCACAGTGCTTGATTAACATAATACTGCCTCTTGAATGAATATGTATGATTTTTTCCTGGGAAATTTAATGTGTAATCGTAAGTGTGGACTATATAATTTTGTTTGAAGAAAACATATGGCATGCATGAGTGACACTGTGCATCCAGCACTGCAATAAGGGAACGCCTGCTTTTTAATGCTACATTGGTGTTAAGGAGTTTTCTTATTCCCAGTTTTGGTGACAAATATCTTAAGACCTGGATTTTGATATTGCTATGGTGCTATTTACTGGTGTGCCAGTACTGTGATGGAAAATAAGTTCTCCAAATAAATATTTAAAACTGAGCACTAGAGTGCACATTTCAGTTCTGTGCTGTTGGAGTACAGAAGATAATTAAATAAAAATCAATACTTTTGCTTTGTTCAGACCTGCAAAACCCTGTGTATCAACAGTAAATACGTAGCCCAGATGGTGTTTGTCATCCAGAAAACTATAACTCTGCATTCTGTATCATCTCTTCACATTTTTTAGTTTGTGGGAGAGCCGTAGTTCTTAGCATACAAGGAGAACTTGCGTAAGAAGGCTGCAGGATGTGTTGCTAAAGGTATTGTAAGCTATAGAACGTGGAATGCTGAAGTGTGTTCAGCACAAAGGAGCAAGCACAGGGGTCAGCACAGGGGATACTGGTGTTTTCACTTAAGCTAACCCAAGCTTTACTAACTTATGATAAATGTACTAGAAAAGCCCTCAAGTTACCTGATACAAAAGATGAGAAGCTTGCATGTGGTTACGACTTGCTTTTTAATATGATCCAAAGAATTGTAGATAGTAAGTAATTATTTTTCTTCTTTTGACTTCACAGAAGAACTCTTGATTTCTGTTAATACAAGTTTTGAAACTTTGCATTGGCCGGTTCATCTGTAGCAATGGGAAAACTCCACTGCAGATCACAATATTTTAATTTCCTGAAAAATAAAGATGAGCTTCTAGCTCATGGATTATATTTCTTACAAATGTAAATTGGACCAAGAATGTAGTGGCTTTCTAAACCTCTGGTAAGACAAATCCAGTATGCTGCTTTCTTGTGTTTTTGATCTAAAGCAAATACTTACCAATCAACTGCTAATTTTAAGTTGATGTTCAGAACTCTCTGATAAGCCATTACACTACTGTCTTTGGAGAGTTATGAGTAACTTGCATATGCAAAGATATGCTTATCAAGCTTTTGCATGCTTATAGAACTGGAGTTTTATTAGACTTACTCTTTGCTAGTTGTAATCCTTGTCATTAACATATCAGAAGAAAATCCTCCTGTCTTGCTTTCTGAAGCTACTTCTCTTTTCCTATTTCATTCAATTAAACAAAAAAAATTCTTCAAGCTTGTGTCCATACTATGACTTGTTGTATCTTCCAGAAACCTTCTTAAATGCAAGAAAACCAAGCCTCGTACTTACTATATCAAACCACTTGAGTATTTTTAGGTCTGCACCATTAAGTGTTGTTTGTGAATACTTTTGAAAGATAGTCCCATTAACACAGCACCATTTGCATGAATAGTGAATTCTGCTTTAGGGAAGAATGGTACTAATTTGGATGTGACGATACTAAAATTATCCAGCACAGTAGCATAAATAATATTTACTGATTATATAATTGTATTCTTTGCTACAAGTGTTCTATCAAATATAGAGTAAGGAATGAAACTTGCAATAAGAAAAATTTAGAATAGTTTTTTTGGGTTATGAAATTCTAATAATGCAAGGGCTGTCAAATAATGTGTGTGTCATCATAAAAAATTAAGACTGGCTTTAAATGCTTAAAATGGAAGCTTGAATAGTCAACTGTCAAAACTATTGTAAACTTTCATTACTTGTCTCCTATAAAAATTGGGGGGAAGGGGGAGTGAAAAAGGGAAGTTTTCTAGTGTTTGTGTGGCATGTAAGAACTACAGATAGTAGAGCTTCTTCTCTAATTGTGTTAAGTTAGTGGCTGTTATTGGATTAAAAATAGCAAGCTGCTTAAACTATTTCTTAAGTTTGTTCATTTGTTTGCTCTAATATTACTGTCTTTATGGGTTTTTTTTAAGTGGAGATCTTTTGGGTGGAGGTGCAATTGGAATGAAGGAGGCTTATTTTGTATACTCTTGCTGTTCAAGCACAAGTAAGATATTTTATGAATTTTGAAGTTTTCAGACAAAATATTCTGACTCCCTGGTTGGCTGGCTTACAGCAAACAGTGGTTATCCTAGTAAAAATTCATGTAGTGCAACTGCTTGGTTAAGCATGCCAGTTAGATAAAAAGTTTTCTTGGAATGGTGCAAGAATAAACCTGATCTCAGAGGCGAGAATGTCACACAATTCCTTAGATACAATACAGCCATATATTTGCATGCACTGTTTACACAGGAGGTAGAATGAAAAATAATCCCGATGAAGAATAATTAGGAGCAACTTTGCTTAAATAGGACAAGGAAAAGAGCACAGGCCAGTCCGTGCTGTTCTGTGACTTACCTAAATCTACTAACATACCATTTCTGATGTTCTTTCTTGCCGCTAGCATGACATGAAGTATCTAAATGACAGTGGAAGTTTTATTGCATTTTTGAAATACGTATGTTTTACTTAAACTTTAATTGGGAAGAACATTCAGGTTCCTAACAAAATTGAGAAAGAGCCATCTACAAAAAAGCAGTACTTTACTGGTAGAGCACTCTGCCAAGTTTAGACCAGGAACTGAGCTCTGAATCTGAGCTTTCTAACGAGTAATCTAGCTAGCATTTGGCAAAGTTTGAAATCTCATTTAGTTTCTTACAGTAGGATGTTCGTTATATTTGGATTTGGAAACATTGTAGAAGTTGGTCTTTGTGTAATTTGGAAAAAAGGAAAAATTCCTGAATAAAGTGCAGAAGTTCTGTCATCCGTTATGGAATATTTTTTAAACTTCTCACAAAATCAGAGCTCAGAAGTGTCGGATGTTGAATTACTCACAAGCTGTACTGTCTAAGGTATGAATGAAGGGTGCCGTTTCAGCTTTAACCTCAGAGATATTTGTCTCTTTTCTGTTTAAAACTAAACTGTCCATCAAAGCTTCCATTTCTTCTTCAAAGTAGCTGTGTAAACTTAGAGGTACCATCTGCCCCGAGGTCTCAAGGCAGTTTTTTTGCTTAATGCAGTCCACAGGGATGCTTCCTTCTCCCCTCTCCCTCATCCTCTGATGCCCATTCACTGTGGCTGTTGCCCAGCGGATCCTGTCAATAGGCAAGGCAAATCGGGGATCTTTTTGGATGACTGGCTTCCGTTCTGCTTGAACCTCATTCCTCTTGTTTTGGATTCTCTTCTTTTCATTCTGTCTCTTCCTTCCTCACTTACAAGCTACAATCTGACAGGAGTGCCTTGTGCCAGCACATACAAACAGATCACTCTTTTGAGTCCTGCAGTTTGGCGTTATGCAAATCTTCCAGTCTTCCTTTGCGGGTGGGAACCTTGCCATTTCTTCTTAATTTCTTCCAGTGCTGAATTTCAGCTGTGTTTTCTGCTGTGGACACGTGCTATCCTGATATTAACTGCTTACATAGTTTTGGAGAAAATGGAGTTCACGGAGGGCCAGGTCACTGGGTTCCTTAGCCTGTTGGTCTGCAGGGACCAAAGCCTACTGTTAAGCTACTTTTTCCTCTGTTGCATCCAGGCTTCTGAAAATACATGAGTCCTCCCACTTTCACCCAAAGGAGAGTAATCTTCTGCTGTCCTTAGGAAGAATCACAAATTTCATGTCCTGCTATGTCATACTGGTGCTACCAAAAAAAAAAAAAAAAAAAAAGTATTTGGTTTTGAGTATTTATGGATTGAATTATGTTGATTTTGCCTTTTTTTTCCCCCCCAGCCTTCTCTTTATGGCTCAAACCCCAGTATGCTCTATGGATTTTTATACTTTGTCTAATCTAGCAAGGTGGTTGCAGTGACATTTAAAAATCACTAAGTATGTTATAAATTAGTGACCTGAAAAAAATGACACTGGAAAATGTCATAAAGCATCAGGAAAAAAGTAAATATTTAAGGTGACTAGCTTAAACTTAATGAAAGGTTTGAGCTTAACCTATGGGGAATTCGGTAACTTCACACTTAAATATCATTCTATTGTTTATTCAGTAAAAAAGTGAATAATGGAAATGTGGGATAGATACAAATAACCATGTCAGGCTACTGTATTTGGGTGAAATGTTAAATATGCTTCTTTGTTCAATACATTTTTAAAATGTTTTGCATTTTTGCTGCATTTTAAGACATAATAATTAAACATTTAATAAAAACTACATATGGAAAAATAGTGAGACATTTAATAAAATGTGGAAAAATTAATTAGAAAGCGGAGGGAGTCTGCTTGATGCTGTTTATACAAGTTCCCGTATGGTAGTGTTGTCTGCTGCCTCTTTATACACCCTGTAGATGTAAAATGTATGTTGCCTTGAAAGAACTCTTAACTACAGATTAAAAATAAATTTGTGGATCAGCTACTTTTCCTTTCTCTTTTTTCTGCAGAAAGATAGTTAATTAAGGGAAAGGCAGAGCTCTACAGGTAAAAAACCCCAAGCATTTGCCTTAATTTAAGGTTGATTCTGTTGAATTATACATGTCGATGCACTGCTTGGGGATATAATTTAGAGGTGGACTTGGCAGTCCTGGGTTAACAGTTGGACTTGATGATCTTAAAGGTCTTTTCCAACCTGAATGATAGTAAGAATCTATGAATTAGACCCAAGGTCCATCTGGAGACTGCTTTCTTAACCTGCAACAATTTATGTCCCAGGGACTTCCTAAGGCAGATGTGAAATCTTTTTATTTAAAAATAGTTACCTTCTATCCCTCCTTGTATCTGTGGAAACCTGTGACATCTGTGTTATCTGATGGCATGGAGTCCCTGACCTAGCTTCAACTTACAAAGATTTGCCACTTTTTGTTTGTTTTGAGTGCATTCCCTGCTGGCTTCATTTGATGCCTGTAGGTCTTCTGTGAGAAGAGACAATGAGTGGTGAGTCCCTGTCTGCCCTATTTTTGCGTTTCATGGTTTTTAGATCTCTTCTTATGTTCTCTTGGTTCCCATCCTTGGCTTAAGTTACTAAATTGTTTCTCATACAGGAATGGTTCCATGCCTTTTCTAATGCTATTACATTTATTGGGAAAACCAAGACACTGCACAGTATTCAAGATACGTGATACATGATAGGTGTGTAATGATATTCTGGTTTTCACTTTTTGCATTTTTAATAATTCAGAGGGTTTGTTTCTTTGAGCACTGCAGAGCACTGAGATTGTTATTCCAAATGATGTTGGTCAGCTGTGAACTTTGTGTGTGAAGTTAGAATTGCAGCATTTTGCATTACTGGTATTGTGTTTAATCTCCCATTTAAAAATCTACTTTCTCAATCTTGTGAAGTATTTACGTCATTCTCCACACCCTGCCCTGACCCGCACTACCATGAGAAGGGTAGTATCATCAGCAGACTTTGCTACTTAATTTTTCTCCCCTTTTTTTCTCTTCTGAGTTAAGAGGTTAAACAGGTATGACCCCAGAGAACTGTACTGGCGGTTTCTATGTAATGTGAAAATTGACAGTTTAATATTTTTCTTCCTACTTGCAGGAAATTATTTATTCATACAAGCCTCCTCTTTTTACTGCTTTGAAGTCTTGGGTGGGAAAGGGAGTGGGACGTCAGTGAAAGCTTTTGGAAACACATCTAAATTATATGAACTAGATCCTGCTTATGTGCATGATTTTTACTACTTTGAGGAAATTGTCTTAGACTGAGCAGCAGAATTTTCCTTTTTGAATGCCGTGTTGGCTCTTCCCTCAAATATTATGTTTATCCACATATCCATTAAATTTCTTGTAGTTTCTACTAATTTGTCCATCAAACACATGGAGCTGCTATTGCACTGTTCTCCTTAGTCTTCCTTTCACTGCTCCCAGTATTCCCATGTTGTCATTTAGCTTTTTGAAGCTTTGAAGGCTTGAAGGCATTCCAATTTCTTCTTATTTCTTAGTCACCTGGTGTTCATGCAGAAGCATGTGTACTACTGGCTTTTTTTCTTAACTCTTTGAATATAATTTCATTTGTTCTGTTTTCCTGTTTTGACTTTTGTTAACCTCTACTTTAAATAGTAAAAGCGAATTACTTTTTTTAACCATTGTGTTCTTTCGCATTTGTTGGCTTAACCCTGCTCCTCATTTGAAAAACTGGCATCTGACCTTGATTTCAGTAGGCTGCAGTTCCTCTGTGTATTAAATTAGTTTTGTTCTTCCTGAGCAGACACTCTTTGTTCCAGAAGCAGCACTTGTTTCTGAAGATACTTCCTTCTTATTCCTTTGTATGTGACACATTTTAAATTCTGAGGACATCATTTAGCCTTGGTCAGATGATCCTGCTGTTTGATCAAATTCACATATTATTTTTTAAATTGTGACTAGTAGTACTGTGTAGTTGTGCCAGGGAATTAATTTAGTACGTTGTTCTTTTTTAACCTGGTTATAAATATGCGTTATAGTTTGTAGTGCTGGCTACAAATATCCTTGATGTCAATATGTTTGCACAGAGCTCAAGAACTTCTACTGGTAACAGTAGAAGAATGATATTTAAAATATTTTCTTTGAGATATGTGTTCTGCCGGTAGTTAGAATTTTTACACTAAGCTGTTGCATAAGCCTTCTGGAGTCTGTAATACACAGCTGTGCAACCTACTGGTGAGCCACAGAACCAGGGAAAAATGTAGGTTGTGCTGAAGTATTTGTGGTGAAGGCATGTTGTTTGGAAATACCTGTCGTGTTCTGGATAACAGGTAGGCTTGGCAGTGACTTCCAATATTGCTGGTCTTAACAGTATCTGAAGGAGACTAATAGATGTCAAGTTCTTACAGGGTCTTTACCTGTTGTATTATATTCTCACATACTGAAAATTGCTATTGCTCCATCTATGCTCCTGGCAAATTGCATTACTAGCACATTGCAGCCTTAGCCATAGTGAAAGATATTAGTTACAGTGTGTACTCTACCAAAGCAGAGAAATTAAAAAAGCAGAAATAGAAATTAGTGATGGTTTTAAAACTACCATGAAGAATCTGGAAGCTCTGTGTCTTCCAGAAGTCTGTTTCTCGGTATTATATGCTACCTCATTGTGGGAAAATTATTGTATCTGGATGATTAACTGTCTATGGTATCTATAAAATTATTCATATAACACCTTTGCAGAATATACGTTTCGTAGTGTTGGAAGAATATTTATTATGGATTTGTCTATATGTTATTCTCCTTTTGTAGGGGGAAAAAAAGAAAACTATTAGCTGTCCTATAAAAAGAAATCTTCAGTAGTTTTTATCCAAAGAGATTTTTATATAAAATGAGCATTGATTATAGATAGGCAATTAATATATGTAATATATTAAAAATTAGCTATATTTCTATATCATATATATAATATAAAATATCTATCTATCTATATCTAAAATATATCTCTATTTCATATATCTATATAAATATATATATATAGCAGTATGTGGAAAAACTGTGTAACGAGAAGAGACACCTTTTAATTCCAGTGATGTTCCAAAGCACTCGGCATGTGGTTCTTGCTCTTTCCATACCATTTTCAAAATCTTCTGGTTAGAGCACACTGTGGCAGGGATGGATGGGAGTTGTTCCTCATACTATTTCTTCCAGTTTGAGAAAGATTCACTCACACCTAGTTTATCCCAAAAGACTGGTAAGCTTTAGTTTTCTGTTCGTGTTTCTAAGTGTAAGTTAGCTCAAAATTCGTGACTTGGTAGTTGCCCACCTTTTATTTGACCTATAGATTTCTGCCTTCTCTGGGACCTTCTACATTAAGTCTTGCACTATTAAAAGGGAAATGATATGTTGCTTATCTTCCCCCTGACTCCTCAAGAGAGTTGATCAGTCTTATATGAACCGTTGATGCTGGAAAAGATTTCAAGCATCATTTATGCCTAAAGTCTGCAATTCAGATTGTTAGATTGGAGGATCTGGTTCCTTTTTTCACCTTAAAGTTACCATCTGTTCCCTCCTGCATTATTGCAACCGATGAAGAAGACTGGTGGAACAGGACAGTAGCTTGTTTTAATGTTATATCATTCATAGTGATGAACCAGGGATCAATAGAGAGAGAAAGGGATCTCTTACAAGTTAAACTTGTAAAATTGCCTAAAATCTAATCTGAAGATGGGTTTTCTTTGGAGAAAATATTCTCAATTTGGTAACTAAGGAAAAACTTTGACTAGTGTAGTAGATAGAGGCTGCTTTTCCAGATACTTTAAGTCTCATTGTTAATTTCCCAAATGTAGCTAAGTTGTAGTTTTCTGTTGTGGTTTATGTGGTTCAGCTGCATACTGCCATCATAAATTTATCGCATGTTATTTAGCTCACTAAGCAGACTTGTAGACAGAGGCTTGACTTCCCAAAAAAAACCAAATGGGAGATGAACCCAGGTTGGAAAACCCCAAATAGGGTTCTCAAAATCATTGGTGCTTGTTTAGAAGGTAAATTCTGATTTTAAAAAAATGGGTTTAGAGTCTTATATTTGCCTTTGCAGTGCTTCTTTACAGTCATGGCAGTCTTAGAAGGATCCTGTTACTTAGTTTGCTCCCTCCCTCCACTCTGAAACTCTCTAATACTATAGAATATTTTTCTTCTGTCTTCAATAATGTTTTGTGTCTTTTGTTTTGAATGAATTCGTTAAAATGAGCAAAATCATTCCACTGATGTGTCAGTTTCTCTACTGAAAACTGGTTTTCTTCCATTTTTTCAATTTTTAGACTCATAATTTCACAGATTGGAAAATATTTATTACAGACTACAAGTAGGATTTGTTTGATTCTGTTATTCAGTGAATATTTGTATGAAGAGATAATTGGGCTAAAGAGACTATGAAACGTGTTCTATTTAAATCAATTGATTTAGCTTTAAAATATATTAAAATGGTAGGAAAGCACAGTGGTTTAGATCTGCTATTCTTTCATAATAAAATTTAGACAATAAAAAATACTAGAGGCTTATTATGAACATTACCAAAGACAGTGTATGAGGTTTACTTGAATGCATTATTTTTAGCTACTCTGTATTGGAAGGCCAAGTCATATTTGTAAGTAACATAAAAACTATTCACATGAAGAAAAGTGGTGGGGTTTTTTTGTGTTGGAAGGAACTCAGAGTCATTGCAAGACATTTGATTAGTATTCATGGCATAAAAGGAAGTTATTTTCAGGGTAAAGGAATTTGTGAAAAGATAATTGGTTAGACCAACATTCTCATTAACCTAATTTGCATTAAATGTGCTACTGTGAATTGTAGTTATTGCTTTTCCATTTGAAAGGCATGCTTTGTTAACTTATTTAAAGAGCCTAGTTAAACTAGAGTTTAAGTCATACCCTTTAATTCAGCAACACAATATCAAACTGAGAATTTATTATTACCAGCTTTGTGAGTGTGGAGAATCATAAACCAGTCCTTATCCCAGTGGATTTTTCTGATGAAGTAGGTTTGTTTAGCTGCTTTACATCTGGCCATTCCCAGATACTGAAAGCATTCGACTAATCACTTAGTTTAATCAATGGAGAGGAAGGCACCTTTGTCAGCAGTGAGTCAACTGTGAGTGCTCAAGTTAAGTATTAGTATCTGCACGTAGTTACATAAAGACAGGATCTTATTTTTCCATACTGCTGAGCACACGTAGCTGTCATGGAACCTGGTGTTTGTGAATTATATGAACTAAACATGTGTAAAATTAACCGTCGTCTTAGATATCTAAATGTTAATTTCAATGCTTAATTTTAATTATTTGCGCCTGTACCGGTGTCACATTGGTTTTTAAAACAGTAATATCTGGAGGTACTGAATGTAAACCGGAGCCGAGCTGATCAGGCAGGGTTGTGTGTCAGCCCGGTAATGCTGAATGATGTTGGATAAACCCAATGAAAACAGGGAGATGCAGAATCAAGCTGGACATGGCAATGGTCATAAATATCTATGTAAATACTCAGCTGAGAAGGTGACTTTCTTGCTGGCATGGTTTTCAAGATGATGATGAAGGACATGCCGGGTACACAGCGTGATTGGTCTATGAGTATACACTAATGAGTACACATGTGAGCATACTTGAAATGTAACGAATTAGAAATACAATTTAGATACTTTTTTTTTTTTAGGAGGGAAAAAAAAAGCCACAGGCAATAAATTTTACATTCCATCTGGGAGATGGTTAGGTTTCCCTTTTTTTTTATTGTTTGGCAAAGAAATATGCCAATTACTATGCCATTTTGTTGTCTATTCATTCTGTTTGCAAAACAGAAGCTGGCTGATGGTTGCACTATTGAGTAAAATTGCTGAAAGGCTGAACTCCCCTATGGTTTGGGACAGGCAGATAGCAGAAAAGAAGCCAGTTTTGGGGTCAGTACATTATATGTTTGGATTTTGTATACAGGATTAAGGTCTTGGTTTGGGAATTGTCAGAGGTATGAATGGCAGTTAGGATATTGAGAGCCAAATGCAAATTAGATGCTCCGTTGTTTGTAATGCCATTGAAAACTTCCTGTAGCGCATTCATTCGCTATTAGAGGTTGGGAAAGAATAAGCCGCTGCTTCTCAACTAAGTGCTGGACTAAATACTAGTGACTTAAAGGTTATCTGCAATTCTCAGGATCAAATTTCATCTCCTTCACTCAATAATTCAACAGGTTTGGGTTTTTTCCAATAGAGCTCCTGAAACAGCTATTTGTTGTCACACTGCATGGTCTAAGAAGGTCCCACGCTCTGCATTAGCAGCATCTTTGCTTTCCGTTACTATAGACCTTTGGCCATCGTCTTGCAGCCCTAATCTTTCACGTCTCCTCTGTCACAGACCTTATAGATTTTTCTGAGTTCCTGGAATTCTTGTGGGTTTTTTGCAGTGAATAAATTTATAGGACTGTCTTTTCAGAATGCAGCATGGCACTGCAATAGAAATATTGCATCTAAACCAAAATAATAACCCAAGCCCCCTGTAATAAGAGGAAGCTCCTACTGTCTTGGAGGAGTGTGGTAGAGGGTTAGAAGATCCTATATCTAAGGTTACGTATATAGCTTAATTAGCCCTATTTAAGGTTGGTTTTTTTTTTTTAAATTCAGGCCCTTATGCATATGAATTAAAGTCTGGGGTTCAGTGCCTTTTTTTGATGGCATACTAAAGTAGGGACTAGTTCAAAAGAGACGGTTTGGAGGATTTAGCTACCAGACAAGAAGTCATCTTTACTTGGCCTGTACAAACTGATTTTTAAGACATTTATAATCCATGTTAAGAGAGACTCACGTGTTGATAAAAGAAGGTCTCTCAACAGCACTTTCAAAGCTGTTCATTAAAAAAATGCACTCAGTGAATACTGTACATATTCCTAGTATGTTGTCCAAATCAGACTTTTCAACGAAAATCTTGCTTGTTGATATGGCACCTAGCACCTCCTTATTCGGTTTTGATTTTGTTGTGTCTTGAGATTAAAAAAATCTTTCTATAGAACTTTGTCTTTAAAAATTTGATGTTGTGAATGCAAGCAGGATTAAAATAAAATGCAAATTTGTCGAAGATGTGATGTTTATTGATTGAATTTACTCTGTAGGGTTGGGAACTTTGGAGAGAGCTTGTTATTTTTCTAAAAATGTATTTTTTTTTCTTTCTTTTCTGTAGGAGATTCCTTTTCACAGTTCCGACTTGCTGATGAGAAAGAATGGGATAGAGAAAGCATATGCCATGAGCAGGTAACAGAATTACCATTTGAATGAGCTTGTGTGGATTATTGCCTGGCACAGAATGCCTTGGCAGTTGTGCTTTCAGCAACAAATTGTTTAAGACAATAATAACACTCTTTATTCTGTATATTTTTATTAATTTGTCCCTGGTGCTGGAGGCTTTTTCCTCCCCCCTCCCCCCAGTTAGACTAATCAAAGCAGCAGGCTAGGTTTTTAAGGAACTTTGGAAGAAAAGAACAAGGAAATCCATCCATTGAAGGCCAAATATGGGACTGTCACTTTGCTTTACTGACTTATCAAGTCAGCCTTTCTTTTTCAGCTGCATTCAAGTATTCAAGAGAAAATAGTTTGGCTAGTTTTGTTATAGTCCTTTTACTAAACTGCTTTGTAGGTTTGTAAATTAAAACTGTGAATTCCTGTATTGTGTTAGATTGTTCTTTATGTTCCTTGAATGTGTGGAACAGGGGACTGTAATAGACTAAAGTCATTAATAGTTTACATTTTTTTTTTTTTTTTAATACAAGTGTACTGTGTGTTGAATTATATTTCAGCTATCTGTGTTTTCTGTTGACTGCCAGTCTCTGGCCCAGGCCCTTCAGGAATTGCCTCTACATCTGAGGCTGAATGTAGCTGCTGAACTGGTGCAGGTAATGCTGAGAGTTTTCACAAGAAAATGCATATATCGTAAGTGAAACAATTATGCCAGAATGATTGCTGTAAACTTGGTCTTCAAACGTAAGTAAAATGTATTTTATAAGTAAATACATTTCTTGAGCCTGGCATGTCAAATGGCGTGTAATGCAGGATACCCCTCTATCAGACTTCTTATGCTTTATTGACTTAAAACAAAATGCTTTGATGTGCAGCACAGTAGATTTGAAGCAGGTATCGGAATGTTTGACATGGAATGCTTGCACTCGTTTTGTACTTGCTTCTCTTGTTAGCAGCTGTTAAAAGCTTGCACCAAATTTTTGAAAGTGCTTTCACATTATTTTCTGTGAATTATTTTAATTGTGATTTGCTCTTCTACATAGCTATTATCAACATGCGTGCTTATTCCATGAATCAAACTTAATCTGTGTTAGAACAAGTAGAACTGTCAGTCAAACAGGTGAAGAAAATGTCATGCTCTGGTGGAAAAAAAAAGCAACAATAATAGGAAAAAATGTTTCTTCAGACTGTGAAAAATAAAATATTCATGTAAGGGCAAAAGAATGAATGAGATAAATATAAAACCAAAATTCTTATCAAAAAATCCATCTGCTCAAGCAAGGAAAAAAAAATGACCCTTCAGAAAAAATTTTACTTCTGTTTGGAGATGCGTGAAGTGCTTCTGTGACAGACAGAAATGTGCTCTTTCTTAAGGGAGCTCAAATACGTCTGCAGATGTGGTGTCTAAGGAAATCTGCACATAAATGTTACTTTCAAATACAATTTTCTTTTTAAGAGTTCTAGTCACAATCTTTAATTTTTATCAGGGTTATAAAGCGTGTGTTAAGACATTTAATCTTTGCCTTTCCATTCTGACCAGTGATGCGGCCATCAGATACACTGCAGTGTTATTAATGCCAGGGCTTCCTGGTAAAAACAGAATCTGTGTTTCATGATTATATAATGAATTGTCATTTCTTGCTCCACTATTTGATAATGTTTTGTAATTTGATTTAATTTTTCAAAATACACAGCTATATACTATGACTTTTGCTAAATGATTTTCAGCAACCTGTTAGTATGGTTTGTTTTTAGGACTGGAATTTTGAAGGGGAGGCCTAACATGGGATAACGTTTCTAGCCAAATTCAGTCATGCCAAAATTCAGAGTATTGATGGGATTTAATTACAGAAGAATTAAAGAAAAATAACTCTCCAGGAATTATTTGTGAAACAATGGATTGTTGGAAACATTGAAACAATGGAAACTTGCTGATTTAGCATACAATCTCATACTCTGGAATAAGGGATAAAAGGAGTTTGTATTTTGTAGCTGCTTCTCTAAAGGTATCACCAAGATAACTTCAGTACACTTTTACTTCTGAATTAAATTCTACTGAAATTCACTGTCCCTTCTTAAGTGATCAAATGTAGGAAGCTTGAATTACAGTCCAAATTAGATGGAATAGCAAAAGTTGAGTTAATCGTCAGAAAGACTCAGGTTCTGTTTTGTACTCTTAGGCATCAACACCTGCAGAGCTCCCACAGATGAGATCTAAAATTATTGAAGACAGCAAGAGGAGAGAGCTGCTGTTCCGACAGTCTCCGGCTCAGAGTGAGAGAGTGCTGGTCTCCCATCCCACTGGTGGTTCTGTTGCTCCATCAGAGTCTGGAAGTAGAAATGGTCCTAGGGCAAGTGCGGCAGAACCATTTCAGAGAGCCCATCCACTGTCAAAGCAAGTGACTGACCATTTGGATGAAGAACTAGATTTTCTCCTAAATCTAGATGCTCCCGTTGGTACAGAAAACAGACCTGCGTCTGGGGCGTTATCCTACAGCATATCGACTGAGAAAGACTTGAAAATGGATTGTAAGGAAAAAGGTAAGATTTCTTTTCTCCCCAGCATGCCCTTATTTAATTTCCTTTTACTCTGTTTTGGTGATGCTTTTGAGTTCTCTTTTAGCCAGTCAACAGTACTGCTGTCATCGTCTCTGTCATACTGCATTTTGTTTATCTGGGGCTGTGTTATGACCCATTTTTTTCCTTTTCAGTTTTAACTCCACACTGAACTACAGTTTCACCATTGTTAGTTCATTTTAAGAATTAAGAGAAATTCTTCTGTGGAACAGAATTTGTCTTGCAATACAGCAAAATTTTAAACAAAATATTAATGTACTGCTAGAGAATTTTAGTGAGAAGAAGGTAAAACAAACTTTTCATGTAGCGTTATCAGCCCTTCGATCAATGTGCTAACAGTGTACAGAAGAACTGTCAGCTCATTCTGGTGACTTGTTATTTTCGAACTTCACTAGCATTGATTTTAAAAAATTAAATTTAGTATGGAAACAAAACATTTCATTCAAAATTTTTTGTATTTTAGAAAAATTGGCAAACCTTTCATTTTGTTTGCATTCCTGGAAGTTATACTGCTGGCTGTTAGTTTTGATGGAGATTGTTTGCTACTCCTTCCCAGTCCACAGTGCTGTAAAAGTTTTTAACATCTCTGATTTTTTTGTGTATGATTTTCTTGCTATCATATGTTCAACCATCTTGGACTTAATTTTTATAAGACGTTACCACAAGTGATACGGTAAGCCTTGTTACTGAAGGCAATCCTGAAATGCTCTTTCATTTCGTGGTATGTCATGCTTTTCACTCCAAAGAACAGTGTAAATCCCTTAAGAAAACAGTGCCATCAGAACATGGAATCTTAACGTGTTGTAATAATTGTGCAGGGTGATCTGCTGTTGTGGCCTCCTGCTCCTCCTACATTAAAGCAAACTCTGCAGCAGACAGGATTGCAGGAGGGAGTTCACTTACTGTTGGATCAGGCCCTGGCCTCCTTGAATCAGGAGGAAGCCATGCTGCCCTAGTTGAGTTTATTAAGCAGCCTCTTTTGTTGTTTTTTCCCCCCCTCCAAATGTTGCTACTATTTTTGGAATACGACTTGCTATTCTTTAAGAAAGAAAGATTTTGGTTAAATAGTCATTTGTGCATTAAAAAGCAAAATGATCAACAAAGAGCTGGTACGGAATTGTTTCCAGATTTTCAAATCTGTTCTTTTCACTTTTCTAGACCCTTTAAAACTAGATATGCCTGAAGAGAAGAGTACAGCATCACAGCAAATTCAAAGTACTTCTAAAACTCTGACTGAGGAAGAGCTGGAAGAATGGCTGGACAGCATGATTTCCTGAAGCTCACATTTACTTAATGTTTGCTATATTCACTTATTCACATAAGTAGCAAGTTGAATCTTAACCTTTACCTGTTTCACTTTGCTCAGTATGCCAAATGCCTGGTTTCCTTTGCTGGCACCTAAAATTCTGTGCAACCAAAATTCATTTAGATGTGATTGAAAATTGTCTAAGAGTAATATTCTTAAAAAGGTCTAAAATTTGTGATGAAATTAGGATTTTCTTTGCTAAAGATACAGGCTACAGCACACTAAGACAACAGTTATTTCAGCTTGTACTTGCTCTGTGTAGTCTTAAAATAAAGCTGTGGATGACCAATGAATACATGTGGTTTTAGTCCCTCTTTTGTCATGCTACATCTCCATATTGTAGAAAGACGACGGCAAAGGTAATATTGGTTTGTAACACTTTATTGCAGTGGGGTACTTTTTATTACAAGAAGGAAAAAAAAAAAGCATAGTCCTAGCAGTTTCTAATTGCAGGTGACCATAGAGCATTTTTATATTTTGGCCTAAGATTTAAATTGTATTCATTTTGATACAGTGTATGTCTTTGAACAGCAGTGTCTAATGAGCTGTTACTGAAGGTAGTATATAAACCAATTTCAAGTGCCATTTCATACAGAAAGACAGAAAAGCAATACAGTTAATGGATCTGTTCATCTAGAACACTAACATAAATAAAAAGTTTGCATAGCTATGTCTACAGAGGTTTTAAGGCACTTAATGTTTCAAGGTTGACGAAGTGTTCGAAAATGTTTTCTTTTTAACTGCTTAAAGCTTTTCAAGCTGTATTGTAATACATTCACTAGCAAATACTGGGGGTGGGGAATCGGACAGCAGTTAAAAGTATTTTTTCTGAGGCTTGGCCTCTGATGTTCAAGTTCTTAAATGTCAAATGCTGTGCAATTAAGACACCTTTTAGCCCTTTCAACTGTACTGCCAAACACTAGGTTAATGATGTAGTTAAGAAGTTGTTATAATCTCAGACCATATTTGAACTGGAAGGCTTAAATTAATCTGTCGTAGTTTTTTCTAATAAAAATTCCAACAAAAGACCTCTTTCATATGTGGTAGGTACAAAAAGCCTATGAAATAGTGTCAAATATTATGTATGTCTTGGAGTTTAAAGACATATAGAGCAAATATAAGCTGTGAAATTACATCGTGGAAAAAAAAAAGGTTTTTTGTATACTGGATTTTAACAGTTCATGAATAATTAATTTCTTTTGAGATATCAGCCAAGTTGATCCTCATACTGTTTCCGGAAGCAGTCCCCTGCAGGGAAAAAATCCCAGCATCTTTCTTGGTACATCTTCCACACAAACGATTCCTGAAAATGAGAAAGAGCATTTATTTTAACAGACACCTTGCAGTTAGTTCTCTATATAAACTTTTAACAATAGCCAGGCACTGGGCCTATTACCATGGAGTAGAACTGTGAAGACCTTGAAACTCAACAAGAACATCTGTAAAAGTATCGTTCTGCACTTTTCTTGATTCAGTACTACCGGAATTTAAGCCGTATTATAAAAAAAAAAGTGTAAGTGTAAATTGATCAGTCTAGCTGATCAGAGCAAACCTGTGTATATATAATGTGTTTTAGTTTGCATGGAAAGCACGGAAGTGTAAGGTACTTTTGTAGTGTTTGCATAACAGCTGCTTGAGATATTATTAAATCCTATTTATTTTCTAATCTATTTACATTTAGGGCCTAACCACACTAAACATATATATATATATATATATATATATATATATATATATATATATGGGTTTGGACTATAAATATAGTAGCTTAACTGTTTAATCTTCTGGGAATAAACTACAGCTCGTCTATTTCAGGGTTTAATTTCAGAGATAAGATGACTAGTAACTGACTTCTGATAGCATTCCGTGCTGGGTAGGGTAGCACACTGCTGCAGCCCACCTCCTCCCTTTTTTCTAACCCTTCCTTTCACTTGCAGAAGACTCTCAGGGAGGGTGGCATCATATCTTCTCCTTGGTGGTACATCAGTTCCACCTGGTGGTACACAGCTACAAGGCTGGAGAAGATGAAAACATTGAAAAATTATCTTAAGAAAAAAAAAACTTTTATTTTCTACTCACCTGGCCAGTATGCTCAGTTTCATCCTTGTTAATGAGATACATTAAAAAGAACCTGAAAAAAGCACATGAAGCAGGTATTAATGCAGAAAACTTAACATGTCTGCCTAACCTTTCCTAGGCTGGGACATGTGAGGGAGATTATGCCAGCCAGCAAAGTAATGACATTGCTAGGCATCTAAAGTGCTTATGTTAAAGGAGAAAATTCTGCCCTCCAGCACATCTCTCACGGAAGTGCTAACATATAAAATCTGTAAAGGTGGAGAAATGTGCTTTAGCATTTTCTTCATTTCAGTGCTAGGAGCAATACCCAAATTAGGTATGTGTCACCTCCTATACACGTATGCTCCAGCGTCTCACCTTGGTAGAAGTTACCATGGCTATGATACAAGAAGTTAAAAGCGTGGCCTTCCAAACACTCATGCCATACAGCTCCTAGGCTGAGCCTATCTATCTCAGAGAGGTGTGCTCACTCAAATGTAAAGAGCTTGAACTAATTAGGAAGGCTGTAGAGTACTAACAACTGTCTGTATGTCACACAGCTCTTGGTTAGCCACTTCTGATGCAGTGCATTTGGAATTAAACTTGGTATGTGCTCTCACGGTAAAGAAAGTAATATCTACTGACTTTGGTTAGATTGTTCACTATATGTTCTAATATTAAGGAAAGGGCCATTTTCAATTTACTGTGAATGACAGGTCCCCATATACCAGGTAAGCAGTTCAATATAGTAAGAAAATCTTGGATGTTAATGGAAATTTGCCTCACAAAGAAACGTGCATTGATTTTTGCAGTGTCACTTGCTATGCAAGGAATAATGCAGCCTCTGTTCCAGGAGGCACTACTCTTTAAATTTAAAAAAAAAAAAAGTCCAGATGCAGTATTCCAAAGCCAGACCTCTGTAATATACCACCAGTTTGGCTCCTTTGGTTCTGTTGGCACAATGCTTATATAATTATCATTGTTATATGAGTAACTAATGCCACCAAATTAACTTTTTAAATATTCTCTTTGATCACTGCCTTGGGAGTCTGAACAATAGTCTAAACACATACAACTCCCAATTGCTTTGAGGTTTCAGAAAGATGCGCTATCACTAAAGAACTATAGGATCAGACTTGTACATTATTCATTGTAGCTTATCTTTCAGGAATCTTCCAGAAATGCCTTGTTGGCTGGTTGGAGTTTTTTTGTTTTGGGTTTTCTTTTTTCAAATTGAGGGTAATTTTCCATGGTCTCATCAATGTTAACAAGCTCCCAGAAGTCATAATCAAAACTTCCAAACTAAACCAACTTATTAAACTGTTGTTCCCTGTCATTCCACATATGTGAGTTTTCTTCCAGAGGAATAAGGAGTCAGTGTGCCTCCAGGTCTCATTCCACTAAGGCAGCTCATGTGTAAGGTAAGTACTTTAAAAATAACCAGCAGTGTGGACTAGAGGAGGGGAGACCAGAAAGGAAATTAAATATTATAATCCTAAGATAGAATTCTGTAGAACTATCAGCAATGTGTGCACCTAAATTACTCTAGTGCTGAAAGTCTCTCTATTGTAGTTCCAGTAGTAAAATATACTTACAGATAGTTTGCCAAGTTGTGTTCTTGCAAAGTATGTGTTTCAAAGCCATGTGGGGTTGTGTCAAAATAGTCATTGCCAATTCCACAAATAAAACATTTGGTCTGGAAACACAAGTTACAAACAAGCTCAAAGACACTATTGTAACTGGTAACAATCTAGATGAATAAGTAATGAAAAATGTAGTGTGCTTACTCATACCTCCATATCTTCTCTCACTTGTTCTTGCTGGTCTCTTAATTCACCAAAAGCATCAATAATCAGACCTATTCCAAACGGAAAAGCAGCAACACTTTAGTACTAAGCAGTAAGTAATGTCTGTCAGACATCCTCCACTGTCTTTGGAGTTTAGCGTACTTGGGTCTAGGTTGAACAATTCAAGTTACAATCTGTCTATTTCCAGACATCTAACATTTGTTTACACTGCACTCCTAGCAATAAGAATTTCTCTTACACAGAAGTACAATCTTGAGAGCGGGGAAAGGGTTTTCCATACTTATGGTCAAGTCAAGCTTCAATAATCTCATTTCTTTTATTCCCGGGAAAGAATTTAATTTTCATTTTTCATCTGGTGGAATTCTGGTATCCCAGCTTTTGCTCAACAAGATGATGCTGCTCCCACAGCCCCTCAGACAGTTTGTGATGCTGCTTCACATTTGAAGCATTATTCCTTCACTTCCAACATACTGAAATAGAGTTGGATCATTTGGGAACTGTGACATTCATAACTTTTTCCTCAGTATTAGATTTTTTGCTTTGCTACCAGACTGCTTTAAAAAGGTGTTTTTTCCTAACAGCCTCAGGTCAGTTCATATCATGTGTCGAATACTGACAGTCCTTGAAGAGGGGTCTCCTTCTTTGTAATCACAACTGCAAACTAATTAAAACTGCAAATCCTCTTCTAAAGAAAGGAGGAAATGGGTGTCTGGCCACGGCGACATTCTCTGTTTCCCCTTTCCAAGGGGAAGAGTCTCCATTCCCCAGCCAGCTGTGGTGGTTCCAGACTAAATGTGTAAAGAGCGTCTACAGCAAGGCTTTCCATGTTTAAATGTTCATTATAGGAAGAACAGTGATCCTGCACAAGCTGCATCATTGCTGGACAATTGTCAAAGTCTTATGAACACTGCAACCTAGGTAAGTTATGTTTCCTGTGCTTTGTCTTTGCGTAGTACTTGAGACAATACATTGTTTATGAATTAAGTATAAAATTATTACTTTCAGAATTGATTATTTTATCAGCTCAGAAGGAAGTCTTTACAGCAATACTGCTAAATTCACCTCAAACACAAGTATGGTTTAAATACATTGCAGAACATAGGTAAACTAAATTCTAGAAGTCTCTACTAAGGTAAGTGATGGTACCTTGAATAATGGCCAGTAGGATAACAATGACAAAGAAGAAAAATGTGATGTCAAAGACAATTCTGTACATTTCATAAGGGTCTCCAGCAGGATCCTCAATTTCATCTCCAATGCCACCACCAGCTCTTACACCCACATACATGTGGAACAGGTAACACTAAAAAAAAGAGGAAAAATTCAGATATATTTACCATGAATGATTCTGTCTTTATTTTGTTTTATGTGATTCTGCTCTGCTAATTCTCTTCACAAGTTATAGTGACACAGAGCACATAATGTCATTCCTCATATATCACACACACTGCACCAAAAATCTGCTATTGTCTTAAATAACATGATTACGTCTTCAAGTACACTTACAGATGGGGAGTCAGCATCAGCTGTTACCCTCCCCCCACTCCCTAGGTCTTGTAGACTAAGACCATTTGGGGGGCATTCTTATTGTATTTATTACTGTACAACTGTATTCTACCCCTTATATGAATTCCTAAGGTTCTAGCTTGCTCTTAGTAAGCAGAGGATGAAAATCCTTGTAAAACAGTTTAGATACATTGGCAAATATTGCCATAAAATAATTAGTGACATATTCACAGTGGGTAGATCTATCTGTGTTTAGGTGGTTTCTGGATAGTTTCATCTTGCACTACTAGATGTCTGGTTTAGTATACTGTAAATTATTTATGATCTGGGAAACAGCCTGCATTCAATGCATAAGAGATCACTTTACAAAAATGTTGCTGTGTGTCATAGTTTTTGAATGTACAAGTCTTCATGGAAAAATCTTCAAAAATCTGGATATTTAAGTTATGTAAGTATATTTGAAAGGAATCTTCTGCTGGAGCAATATACTACTGATGTTTCTGTATGAATCAGCTACAAAATTTGGTAAACCACCTTCAGGCACACAATGTGGGTTAAAAATAACAGAAATCTCTAAGCCGAGCCATTGTTTTAAAGTATTGCAGCAAATGATACACCACAGTATTTTGGAGAAAAATCCAGACTATATTCCTATACTGGCGTGTGTTGTCTATCTACTGTTGAGTTTAGACCACTGGAGAATGCAGAGGGAATTTCAAGACCATTCCCATTTTTAAAATGACATATAGCAACAAGACAACAGCCATGGATTTAACAAAAATCCATCCCTCCTTGCTTATCATTTTATCTCAAGTATTCATTTAAAAATTCAGGATGAAATTTGAAGCATGCTAATGATGTTTTATTTACCGTCATCATGTCATCACATTTCATGTCTGGTTCATCTTCATCTTCACTTTTGTTGTAGAATTTGCGGAAGAAGTTGAACGCCACAACAGTGTAAAGATAAACTACTACAGCAAGGAGTCCTACAGTAAGCACAAGCTGTGTATGGAGACAACAACATGAAAGTAGGTTTCAATTTCATTCTGTCAGAAGAGATACGCTGTAGCTCAATGCATAGCCTTAAGTGTTGAAAAATGTATCTTATTGTACATTTTCTAACAACGAAACTACAGGTAGCAGTTATGATAGCTTTGAAGTCTCCCTATTGCTCGGATCAGCATAGAGGTGTTACTTTATCCTGCTGTCATATGAAAATCAAGGGAAAAACAGTACAAAGAAAATGAAGTTGTTTCCATCCTTATGAGCTATGTGCATACAAACTATATATCACTGAAACGATGTTTCCACTATTTAATTTAAAATTTAAACTCTAGTAACTTGAAAAACTGGATATACAGTGAAAATTAAATGATAAAAATAAACACCTTTAGTTAATTTGATAAATAATTTCAGCTCACACTTACTATGACTTAGCATAGTCTGTTTTCTGTTATAAAGCTGGTTAGCAAAGCCATCGATAAAGTAAATAGAAAATTTTTTAGATAACCTAAGAGTAGGTTATTTCCAAGTCCTGCTTTTAAGGAAATAAAATCCTTAGGTGAAAAAGTTTAGCAGTTAATGAGACTAGATTATATTGTTTGTTGGAGTTGACATTAGAAGATGCAGCCCTGGAGAGGAGTTACTGAAGGCTACATATTTTTATAAGCGCAACAATTGGTATTACTCTTTTTAAAAGAAATGTAAGAGTATTGAACAATGAGCTGATTGTCAATTTATCACTTTCTGCAGATCTGTAAGGATGCTTGCAAGGTGAACGTTTCAACTGAAAAATCTGCAGCTGTTTTTCAGTGTTCCTGTCTACTAGCAAGAAAAGCAACAGGATTAGAAAAACTAATTTTCACTTTTTATGAATGTATGCTAAAAGCTGCAGTCTTGAGTTAAAACAGTCTTGTCAATTATGCTCAGTTTTAAGTATTAAATTTAGAAATGTATCAGTCATTACATTTAAATTAATATGAATTTGGTCATCCTGGAGGAAAATAAAGGGGGTGGAAAGAGAGATTTCATTTGTTTGTGCAATGATACTGAAAACATTGTCATATGTACTATTTTAGAAACTTCCTTTCCTGATAAGGGAAGAAACTTCCATTGGTGGATTTCTGCTGAAAGAAAGGATTAAGCAAACACAAAGGATCTTTCAGAGTTAAGCTAGGGGGATAATCTTATGCCTTTTCTGAAACGTGGTTTAAAGCGTGTAAGAGTGGGCTTAGAATGTGTGTTACTACATTTAAGAAGTAATGGAATGTGTATGTTTGAAATTAAAAGTTCACTTAGATTTCTTATATGTAAGTTAAAAAGCTTGCTAGTGAAAAGCTTGGTTTTCTTGGTATACTAGCTAGGAACACAGAGCCTTTATAGAGATCAGAGAATTATTCCCTGCATAAGTTTCAAAAATTAGTTTTGGAAGTAGATTTTATTAATCTGATCACTGTATGAAAAGATGACACATAAATATATTCCACAGTGCAGAATGCCCCCACCTGTAAGCATGTTCTTAATAAGCCCATTTTTACAAAGTAAGTATTGAAATCTCAGTGCCCAGATCATCATTACTGCTGTTGCTAAGGAAAGATTGTGAATTCTTATTAGTTATCACCAATCAGTTCATCATTGAGCATAGAGAAGGAGCTGGTTAGGTCATAATTCATACTTCTGTATTTTTCTAGAATTAAGTATTTTTCTGTTGTGTGCAAAATATTTAGCTATTGGCACTCTGTGCATATAGATTATTAGCATTTCATAGGATTTAACATGTCATAAATGTGCTTTAGAGTAACCAATGGGATCTATTCTTTAATCCAATCACGATCAAAACTGATTGCATTTCAATATGTTCTAGGCACCAAAAGATTTTTTCCCAGTACTGCTACAAAACACATTAATTTTCAAAGCTTTGCATGTAGCACTAACCTGTTTGCCGTTGTGAGTGACTGAAGACAAAATGGTTCTCAATGTCTTGAAACCCATAGCGATATCCAGCAGATGAGCAGCAAAGAAGAAGTTGTTGTAGTGCCCAAGGATAGACATAGTTGTGTACCAAGCTAAGTATAAAAATGACTGCAGAGAAAGTGAAAAGTGGCAGAATGTTAGCAGGTGTTAATGTGCATTATTGGATCCAGAATACAGCTTTGGTTTAGTCAGGTTATGAAATAAAATATCATGATCTGATTTGAATGACAATCTGAATGTAATACATGTATTTTACATGTTCAAAAGGACTATCTTACTCTGCCTCTTATTGTCACCACTGTTCATGTGTTTATTGCTTAGTTATGCTAATGAAACCTCTATCTATCTTTACATATTTAAATGCAGCCTTTAGCATATATATTATTAACATCAAAATCCCCTACCTTAAAATTGTTTTGGTTGGGGAGCTTGTTAGACAGTACTTTAAATTTTAATACTGATTCTGGAGGAGAGAAAATGCATTGCATTACTCTTGAGACACTTTACTCTGTTTAAGTCTCAGACAACACCAACCAGGACACCCAGAAAAGCTAAGGCACACAATACAGCTTATTCTTTTAACAAGCAGTGAACCTGAAGCCACTTTGACCTGAAAACCCTTACTGAAGAACAATTGCTCAGTGTGCTTTTAGTGCACAATGAATTTATACATCTTCACTTGATTCACCTTGGCCTTCTTGTTCATTTGGGAATGCATAAGAGGATGCAAAAAGAGAATTCACAAAAAAGGAATTTTAATACAAGCGTGGTCCCTTCAAAGGAGAAGGTAAAAAACAAAAGAATTAACCAACCATATCAAACAGATGATTTGAGAATAAAAAAGGATAACTTTCTGTAGACTGTACTTGATTTCAGAAAAGGCACCTTTGGTTGAGAGATTGATTTCTACAAAATTAAATGAAGGTACCATTAACTTCCAAAATGCTGACATTGTTTTGATGGTTAGGAGGTGCATATCACCCTTTAGAATCAAAAAGAAAATTCTAACATAAATTTAAGCAATTTGCTACAGTACAAGACAGAAAAAAACCTCCTATTTTAAAATGGCTTTTGTAATGCAGTATTATTTGTGTATACTTGTTTAAAATAAAAGCAGATGCTGGAAGACATACAATCATGCTTGGAATAAATCAAAACACATTCTTCTAGGCTAACATACTCACGTTATCAGTGAAAACTACTCCAAGCTTCCAAATGTGGTACTTTGTATCAATGGAACTTAACCTAGGAAATACAGAATTTTTGAAATGCATCAATGTCAAAATTAGGTATTGAATTCTGTAAGTCTAAACAACAAACTAGGTGTGGCACTTCACATTTGTTTGCTGAAGGTGGTGATATACATTAGCTGTTTATATTTTGAGTGATGGAGATGATTCATTTTTCAGAGAGTATTCATTAACTTTGAGGACCCATGCACAGTTTCTAAACCATTGAAACTGGTGGAACAATTTCAGTAGGAGTGATACTGATATATTCCAGACTTACAAAAATGAAAACGTGCATTTAAAAGTGATAAAATGTGGAACCCAAATTGTTTGAATTAAAGAAATAGATGTCCTGGCTGGTGTACAGTGTTGCCAAAATTACCACCAGAAAAGGTAATGCCTTCTGCAAGATTCTAAATTAGCCATTAGATGGCATGCAAATGGAAATCCTTATTCTTGTGTGCCTCAGGTATCAAGGAAACCACTCTTGTAGGAGCGTAGATCATTTGGGACTTTTCCTGTCATCGTCACTGATGGATTAAGTCAGGAAATCATCTCTGAATTTTTTATAGATACCTGGCACCTAGATATTTATTATGCTTTTTCAGTCTTTTGGTTTGTAAACTAGCTCTGTTGTCTCACCTAAAGAACTTCTAAATGCTGCATTGATTATTGTTTAAAATAAGATAGTGCCTAACTGTATCACTCGACATCAACTTGATTTTTTTCTTGCTTTTGTAACACAAGTATGTTTTAGAACAAACAAAAAGCTTTTTAATTTTACTTCCACACTAGGAAGACTTCTCCATTTGAATTTTCCATATAGAAGAAAACATTACTACAACTTCAATATAGAATCTGGTTTTGTCTTTGACAGTGAAGTTATGCCAAAACATAATTTGTCTGTGAAGTTCAGAAGTCATACCATGATACAAGAGATGCCTCTTCTGGTTCGCTCTCTTCCACTGGACTAAAATCGAGGGCACTTTTGTCCAAACCCAACAGTTCTGCTATGCGCTCTGCTCCATATAAGTCTCCATACTTGTTAATAACCTGAAAATGGAAGAAGCTTTTGTTCAGAGAAAGACCTCTGTGACATTCATTCTACTTTCAGCCAGTAGTTGTCAGAAATTTAAAAAACAACAAAACCCAACCCCCCCAAAAAAGTCTTTCACTATTAACACTACTAGAACAGTCAGAACGCCCAGGAAGCCAGGCAGGGGGAGCATAAAAAAGAAAATAGAAGCATTAAAGGCTATTATCTGAAAGCTTATGTATAATTTGCCATCATTTAAGTTGGCATGTTTTTCGTTTTTTAGGGGGATGAGGGGGCTTTGTATCCTAAAGATGACAATGACTGTAAATTAGACCTGCAGGGCTGATTGACAGCACAAAGTTATTTCGAATGCCTGAGTCTAGGAAGTAAACCACAGCCTTCTGTCTTCCTCCCTCCTCCCGCCTACACTGCAGCTGCCTGTTCACCGAGACACTTACCACAACAATGACTTCCATAAAAGAAGTTTCAATTCTGAACTGTTTGTATATTCTTGTGTACAGAAATATGTATTACACGTAGATACCCAAATTAACTGAAGAACAGATTATTGCTATGACTAACATAATAGAAATATAAAAAGCCTACCTTCCGTTTTACAAATTTGTCCCAGTAATTGTTAGGAAAGGACCTACATAGATAAGGCAAAGATATTTCAAGTTATTTAACTTGTTAGTAGAAAGAAAAAAAAAACACCCCCCAAAAAGAAAACACCATGTTCCTTGAGCACTGCAGATTCTGGTACAATTTTATTCACTCACACACTGAACTTTGAATTATGACAACAGTTTCTTTTCATGTTATTAATCATTTGCTGCAATATCATCTTTCCCCCCCCCCCTTTTCTTTTCACGTCCACAAACATGACTGGCTACAAAAGGACAGCAGGCTAGATATTATCACCTAATGACCCTAACAACTCAATAATAGCAGGGTAGTTACTGTAATATCATTCATCTCCTAAATATTGTATTGCTCCTAACTATAAAATCAATATGGACAATGAACTTCAGAGGAAAACAGGAGTCTTGTAGCATAAATAATTTCTAAGTTCACTGGATTACATTTCAAATAGAGACTGAACTCTTGGGAACGAGTGCACAGTTTGCCAAATATAATTTTTTAAAAAAAATACAATAATAATAAAATAAAATAATAATAATACCACCAGAAAATTGCAAAGATAATTCAACAAAAACAGAGGTTAGTGGTAGTCTTGTCCTCAGGTGTGTAATATTGTTGTTACTAGATCTGAAAGCCCAGAACAAGGTAAATAATTCTAAAGCTGCAAGACATTTCCACTAAAAAGCATTTTGCATCATCTGTCTCTGAGCAGTAGATCTTAAATATTGAAGAGGTCTCAGGGTATCTTTTATAGAAATTTCCCTGCTTTTCTTGAGAGTTGTGAGCAACCATGATATTTTATTAAGCAGCTGGTTTTATCCAGGGGAGATCTTAGAACAGACACTAGGAAATACATCAGCTTTGACCTGCAAGAAAAAAAAAAAAGTGTTCTCTCTTATCAGTGATGTTTCCCTGATCTTCAACTTGATCATAAGAAATATGGTTCTTGAACTGTCTTATAAACAGCAGTGCCCAGGAATTCCTGGTTCTGATGGTCTTACTGTATATTATATCAGTTTTGAAGAATGCCAATTAGCAGGAAACACTACAAAATTTAAGGTTTTTCTCTCCCCATTTCCTGGATGTAACATGGAGTTGAGCAAATACACAGGAAGGTAAAAAAGAAAAAGAACTGCTTGAACTACAGGACAGTATTGGTAAAATAAAGCAAATGTTAACATCAGAAGAATGAGATTCCAGAACACTGTTCTCCTGGAATATGAGGCAAACTTTCCAACTACTATTAAGTAAGTGCTTGACTTTTTTATTTTTCTGAATGAAATTACTCCAGATAAAAGCAAATAGTTCCAGTAACTCAGCTGGTACATACTGGTCCAATGCTGTGTATTATTTCTTTCCTGGATTTCTCAGACTTTTAAGCAAAGTATGTCTCTAATGTAGCCAGTTTGTGTCTATCTCTTTTACTACAAACATCTAATGGTGCTACATTTATCAGGGTACCTCTTTTGCCTTTTCAATTACTTCCCCCCACCCCTCCCCCCCACTTATAGAAAGCACTTCAGTATATAAACAGCGCTGGATATCCTCCAGCGGTGGTTATACTGATGGTACAATACCTGCACTAAACCTCAAAAGTCAGTTCACATCAGAGGGAAGGAGCAGTCTGCTTAAATTAGCTTTAATCTTTTATTCAACCTCAGTAGATAGTGCAACATGCTGAGAACAGGCTGTACAGCATGTCATATGGGAAAAGCTAACAATGTATCTCATTAATTCATGCTTGTTTTTGCTGACCATAAACTTACTTGATATCTAGATAGCTTACTATCTGCTACGAACAGTTAAAGAAACAGGTTGGAAATCAAACAAGGTCTCCAGTTTCCCAGTTACCCTCTCTTCTAACTTCAACAAGTTGCTAGTCTGTATTTCTTACTGAAATTAAGGAAAATCCTTAGATTTCAAGTGTAGGAAAAAAAGCATTCAAGAATTTCCAATATTTTAGACATTCTAGTTTCAATGAAAATTACTAAGGGTACTATTTATAACGTACAAAAATTGAGTATCACTGATAAGATAGAAATTTGAGTATTTTGCAGCATATTGTTACTCTGATGCATTTAGTTGATTACTTTTTCTGTCTTGTTTTTATCAAATACTTATTTACACCTGCATACTAGCCACAATTACTTTGTGGCTTTGTAATGATACCATTAGGGAAAGACAGGAATCTAAGCCTAGGCATACTAGTACCAAAACGTGATTCTAGTAGTTTTGAAAGAGTAAATTCTGAAAAATACCCTGTAGACAAACCATTTTTTTCAAGAGAGGAGAGTTGATTTGCTGTATTTCTTAGTGTCACTCTTACAGACTGCCACAGCCTACTGATGTTTTTTTCTGTTTCTTGCCTACACTTGTGTCATTCACTCACAGAACAGCAGGTGAGTCCCCTAGAATCAGTGTATGACTCCTGCAGTTTTTGCTAATGCATACGACCTGACAGCAATTCTTGTCAGATTTACTCAAATTCTGGGATTGCTATTTTACACTGGGTTTGCTTCTCTTGTCATACACAAATTTTGTTAGGAGTGGGATAGAAAAGCAGGAGAATACTGCTATACAATATGAATGTGAAACAGAGTCACTGAAAAGGATGGAAGTTATCTTTCTAAAACTTTCTCAATAGTGACTAATATGTGAAATGTCTTGGAGAGAGCTTGTGAGGTAACACGCACAATCCTTGCAAAGCCTAGAAAAACAAAAAGGAGGTGGAATATACATGTTACGATCATTTTTAGAAAATAGATTATACAGGATTTCACATTAGAATCTAATACTGTAGCATCCAACATAAGGTGAAAAATGCCTTTGTTTTAGACAAACTAGGTGGCAGGTGGGCAGGGAAGGCTCTAGATCAGTGGCTTAATGAACTATAATATTTATGAACAGTTTACATATAATAATTTGATTTTACATACGGAGTATTTATAACCAGGCGATCCCATTGTCCTTTAATATCATCTTCAGATGGCTGTTCAGTTATGTATAGTCCGTCAAATTCTAGCTTTCTAGCTACCTCCTTTTCTCTCTTGAATACAACCAGAGGGACCTATGAAAATGACCATGGACATCTTTGTGATAGTTTATATATTTTTAGAAACCATGATATCCACCTGCAGTGTTAAGTGCTCTTTATAATATATAAGACCAATCATCACACTAGCACCACCCCCAAGCAGATCAATGCCTAGCCAATGTCAGCAATGACCTCCCTGGAAGTCAAGCCCTGCCCCCTCCCTGCCCCAGTTTTTATTGCTGAGCATGACATTAAACGGTATGGAATATCCCTTTGGTCTGTTCAGGTCAGCTGTCATAGCCATGCCCCCTCCCAACGTACTCTCTGGGAGATGCAGAGTAGGCAGAGCAAAGAAAAAGCCTCCACACTTTGCAAGAACTGTTCAGCAATAACCAAAAGTGGGTGTATACCAATACCATTATAACCACAAATCCAAAACACACACAAAGAAGAATGTTAACTCCATCTCTGCAAGAGGAAACATGAGGAAAACATCTACATATTGAATAGTGAGAATTTGTAAGCAACTAGGTACAAATAGGTATTTCAGTATTGCCTCCAAAAATCACTCTGGGACATAGCTGATGTTCGTTAACAAGTAATAGATTAGTAATAAGATGCAGAACTTGCCTTTAGGCAATAGTATCCAATCACACAGACAAAGGAGATGATAGTATGAATAACTGCCAGTGCTCTGAGAGCAGGTGCCATGTAACCTGTGCCTTCTTCTAAAACAAAAAATACCATGCCCTCCTCCTCTTCCTCTTCATCAAAAGAGTTCCAGAGATTAGAGTCGTCTTCTGCTTCATCAAGTGGCTCTTCTGTCACCTAAGAAAATGCAAGCACACTGAAAACACACAATAAACTTAAAAGCTTTTTCTTTACTATAATGACAAATGACAAAGCCTGCTCATGGGAAGATGATACAGCATTAGCTTTGAACAGTAATGTCCTTTTTCACAGCAGAAGTCTCCACATCATCTCATGTCACTGAAGAGGGAATCTAGAAAAAGCAAGTGCACGCATATGACAATTTACAAGTATCTCCTTTAACAGTGCCATAACAAAACCAAAACAAACAATGAAGAAGTTATGCAGAAATGATTTCTTGGAAGATCCAAGCAATGACAGGGTTATCTAATAATATGCCTGAATTTAGGGTTTGTTTTGTAATCTATGTTGTTCCTGATTACTAGAGTCTAGAAAGAAACAATATTCTTAAGATACCAACTTGTACCTTGTCCATAAATTTTTTTTCATGACTTAGTTTACAGCTTACAAATTAATACAGTATTTAATCAGTATTTCAGAAATACCCCAAGCCATAAAGCTGACACACTACCCTAAATTCTTCCAGTGACTTTAAAATAAAAGCCATAAATGCCCTTCTTTTGACAACTTCATCTGAAAGGTGAAGTCCTGTTCAGTCTCCCTGAACAGTCTCCTGTTTGGCTCCCACTGACCTTTTCCTGTCTATGACAGATGGACTTGTACTGATAAACACAAACTTGGCTGATGCACAAGACTCAATGAAAAGCAGAAGAGAGAGGGGAGAAAAGGACTGGCATACACAAATACGTATTGCATATACCTTTGAAGTCCGTCTTCTCTAACCATATGGGATGGAAAGAAAGAGGCAAGAAGGGAGCCTTAAATAGTCCTGATGGTGTTTCTCCTGGAATGGTGCACATACATTCTACCCAGTTTTCAAGAGCCTTTTGTATCTTTACCTGCCCTGTCTCCAAGACTATAACTGTGTTGTAGGTGTTGCTTTTCAAGATACCTGAAATCAGGATTTAGTTACTTCTAGACTGAATGTTCAGCCAGCTGCTTTTGTCTTCTATGAAGTTTTTGTTTGCAAAAAACAAAACTAGAAAATGTACTACTGGAAAACACAAGATTCATCAGCTTATTGCAGCTTGCACCCTATATCTAGAAGGAGAAAATCAAAAGGGCTGGATTCCAGGATAAAGATAAATAAGGACTTTTCTTATGGACTTCAAATCTGTAAGGAAAGGAAAACAAATCAGGCTTGTATGGATGGGAGTTCTCATCAGTGAATTCTACCTTTCACGGATAGAGGTTGTGAAGATTCAGGAGTAAGATTAGTGAAGGCTGCTCAAGATGTTCTACTTTGTTATACACCAGAACCTGAAACAACTCATTAGATGCAGGTAAAATCTTAAGATTAAGTTTAAAGTATGGATGTATAACCTTGATACAAAAAAAAGAACTCTAGCCTACTATGAAAAGGCTTCTCTTGCTTGTTTTTCTTCTGCCTGCTCATATGAATCACTAAAAGTCCCAATCCCAGTATAGAAATACCTTCATCACAACAGCCACTAACAACCATATTGGCAATGACAACAAAGAAAATGGAGCAAAAAAGTATGAAAACTGAATTACACTCTTACATGAAAGCATAGAATGGGAAGAAATATGCATTTGATGTTCATTGGGGATTACTAAATTCATGAAAAGATACAAAAAAAAGAAATCAAATAAAGCAAGCACACATGCCCAAAATGCCAAACCCCAGACCTCAAGGGCATTAAAAAAACCCAACCAAACAACAAAATAAGTACAACTAAAACATACGAGCTCATCTAGTTAAATTGAGACATTAATCTAATTCTGAAATTATGTATAATTTTTTTCCCAGTCAAAATTGAATGTAGTTAGTAGGGTACTTTAGAAAAAGAAGAAATACAATAATTGAGAATAATCAGATGAACTTAAGTCTCTGAGTATCTTTAAAACAAACGAGAGACAAAAAAGCAACAGTTTTGACATTCGAGTTTAGTCAGAGATATTTGCCATGACGAGATTAACAATCCAAACAATAACAGAATAACCTGAGTAAATGAAAAAATGTCTGGAAACAAAAGCTGAACTATAAAGCATGAATGAAACAAATGTTTTTTCATTCAGCCTGAGTAAAATAAAAACCGAATAGGTTTAATATCCAAATTTTAGTAACAAATTCTAAAATACTATTTTAACTACTTCATATCTAAATGCTTTAATTCATGTTTGAAGGGCTTGTAATATACAGGCTTTATTAAACAACCCTTGCAACCATCATCAACTATTCCTCTGAAAATAACAAAAAATATTTAAAGAACAATGCATAATCTTACCTTGTAAAATAGAAGAATAAAGTTGATGGCAAATGCAACAAATAGAGCAAGAAACCTTAAGTTATAAAAATTTCTTGCCAAGTAATGCTGAAAGTAAAAAAAAATATAAGAAAAAGTTAGAGGTGGCTTGTAGCTAATATCAAGGTAAGAATAGTAGCCAGCAAATTTTCTAAGTAAATACATAATTGTGTTGCCTTCATATTTATAATAAGCATAGGCATTTCTTGGCATCCTATTCCCCCATTTCATGATAAGCGGGATTAGAAATGATGGGCTTAAAATTGCAACAGAATATTAAGAAAAACTTTCTAGAAGGAATTCTGGAAAAGAAATGCTCGAATAGTGGAATAAACTGCTTTGGAAATAAACTGTTTCCGAGAGTTCATAACTTGCTATTTTTAAGAACAAAGAAAAATATTACATACAATAGAATTGCAGGTTCTAGAATTTAGATTATGGAAGATAGGGAGCTCCTAACAAGGAATTCAAGTGGTTATTTTCTGTCCTCTTAGACCAAACCAGGAGAAATTACAAACACAAAACACTATTTATATGACTCTGAAGTATTATAAAAATCACAAAAGACTGAATACAGCTAGTCATTTGAAAACTCATGCCAGTATTCCTTTTATGATGACATTTCTCCCTTCAATATCAAGTGTTCTATATTACATAAATAAAAAATTAGTGACTAAAAGAATTTATGAAAAACTTACAAGCATTTTTGTTTGATAAATTTCCAAAGCTTTGAAGAAGTTAGCCATAACAGCCTCTGGTTTCTCAATTTTTTGTCCATGCCTTCGCTTCTTTTTCTTCATTTTTCCCTCTTCTAGCTGCTCAGATTGTACTTCCTTTGCTTTATCTTGTTTCTCACCATCTTCCATGCTAGAAGAAAGGTTATCTAAACAAAAATACCTACCCAAACTTCTGTATTGTAAATGCATTAATTTAAAAGGAATTCTAATTCAGAAAGTTTGGCTTTGAAAGTTAGTTTTGACACGGGGAGAAAAATAACTGTAAGTAGACTTGAGGTAAACAGTAAACCCAGAGTGAAAAAAGTGACCTTAGTTTCAAATGTTATGTGAGAATAGGGTTGTTGAAGGGACATCAAAAGGATAAAAAGCAAAAAAAAAACAGGCAGAAGTTACTGCACCAAGCGTGAAGTTGATAGTTTGCCAAAACCAGTGATGTACATATATACTCAATACAGGCAAAATAATTTTAAGAGTTTACATGTACTTACTTAAGCCTGGGGTTGAAGAAGAGAAATAAAGCTTTTGGGATTTGGTACACAGTACCATTCTTGAATAACAGTATGATAAAATGAATTCATTTTTGTCAAGGCAATCACTGTGGTTACAGGGATGAATAAGTGATAACAAGGAAGTTTGCTTCAGAGGGTCGCAACTTACAACGTATGTAGAAGGTGACAAATCATTCCTTCTGCACCCCTGAACTGCCATTATGAAAATTAAGTATCAAGACTGTATGTAGTAATAGGGGAATCTAGTTACTAAACTAAAAAAGAAAAGCTGAATTTGCATATATGTAAAAGAATGTTCAGGCACTGAGATGGCTGAAAGCTTTAGGTATGAGGATAAAGAAACGCAGTATGTGGTTCACTGTCACACTACTACTGCAGTAGGAATCATATGATGGGTGTCTAAGAATGTGTTTATCTTCTACATAAAAAATGTCCAAGTGTCAGCCTCAGAAACGTAAGCCATTTGAACTCAAATTTTTAAACTGAGGGCAGTTTGAATATGCTGCTAAAGTACCTGAGAGGAGAATTACGCGTGGTAGACAAAAGACAACAGGGAATAGGGAAAATAAGTCCAATAAAATAATATAGGTAGAAAGAGCTCATTTTCATGGAAAATAAAAGGTGAAAAATCCTAAAATAAAAAAAGACTGGCACGGGAGATTTTGGGCAAACTCCTGGGTATGTGTAAATTGCCTCTGAAGCACTGGTGATATGCTAACTAGTGTCAAAATCAGAGGACCAAAATCAGTCAACAAAATAAAAAGCCCAGCAGTGACAAGATTTAGCAAAATTTTTAAGAGGCCATTTGACTAATCACTATGTTAACCAACTAAATAGTAACATGTATATATAATGTATATAACATGTATATAATAATAAACACTGAAACATGGTCTAGATAGAACAACAATTTCTGAAACTGCTTATTTTGGAGTCACTGTCTTCATACTGAGTAACACTCATCAACAGGTTCTTTGGATACATGGTACCAATAAAACCCCCATATATTTTTAATTACCAGAAGTGCTCTAAACAATGAAAATAACATGCTTAACATCCCTGCAGGGATTGTAAAGAGAGAGAAATCATATTGAAACAATTCTGTGGCAATTAAATGCAAGAAGGGGACTTTTTAACTGAAGAAATATGTTAGATACAGCCTGTAAGGTAACAGATAGTAAAAGAAAATATATTGAACCATCATAGCGTTGATGGCATACTTTAATCAGGTAAGATACCCCAGCCCCCCCAAAAACCACATTTAAATGCACACATGTGTAAGCATATGTATGTGTACACATTCTTGTCCATGTAAGACATACATATATACATGTATGCACACATATACACATATAAACATATATATCTACAGATGGGGGAAAAAAGGATGCTTTTCAGACAAGCTATGGAAAGTGTATCTGATCCTAAAATATTGCCCTCAGTGGCACACTGAAAAAACATCAACTTTGGCAGATAAGAGGAGAAAGATTAATGAGGCTAAAGTAAACATTTTAAACATGAAGAAAAATAGAAAAGAAAGAGAAAAATGATGTATAGCTTTTGAATATGTAAGAATAGGTAGGAGATCTTTTGTGTATGTCTACAAATATTTTAAGAGCATTCATCAGGCTGCAAGCCTACAATGTGGCTGCAGGTCCAGAAAGACAGCATACCTCTTAAAAGCAGCATACTGTTAAAGCATGATAAGCATTTTAGAAGTTATTTATAAGGCAGTCGTATGTAGGATGAATGGACAAAGGAATATATCTTCTGTCACGTTCGCAACTTGAGAACAGATAAAACAGCAATAATAAAATTGCTGGGTTAGTCAAATCTTGTGTTTCGTTGATTGACTGTTGTTGCCTGAAAATTACAGTGGGTAGGTAGGGAAAGTGTAAATAGCAGTAACGACAAGTTGCAGAGTTTTTTTCAAAACTGATGCTCATTTGTAAAAGTAGTTATGGGAATTTGTAAAAAGATAATACCCACAGATTTATATATGCAGAATTGTCAAGGGCCACAAAAATCATATTGACATTACGTTGCCCACTGAGATTGTTTGCCACCTCCTAGGGACTGCATTGCTCTTCAAAATACCGATGAGACACAGCGTACATAAAGTGCTTTGCATACTGAGCATTGCTTGGATTCTTTCTGGCCAATTATCTAGCAATAGAAAGTAGCAAGGAATTAAACGGGAACCATGTAAAAATAACTTACTCTGCCTTCTCAGCTTCGGCTTTTCTTTCTGTTTCAGCTTCTTTTGCAATTTCAGATATCTGCAAAAAGGATTTTAACTCTCAAAATGGATCTATTCAAATAAAATTTTGGTAACATTACTTACTGCTTTCTGAGAAACAAATAACATAATTACCACAGTGTATTTTTTATACCACTTTGCACTTTTAAAGTGTTAGATTTTTTAAAATAGACAGCTCAGACTAGATTTCAGCAGTGAAAACTGCATAAATTCTTCTGCTAGCCTTTGTCAGTATAATGTTATCAACACATTAATTAGCCCAGCTACCTAAAAAAACTTAAGTAATTATACATCAGACAGATAATGTGACCAGTTGAGGATGAAGGTAACTACATCCAGTTCATACCCTAATACAAAAGTCACTCACAAAGACTCAGTGCAGTTACTGATTATGTGGAAAATGAGCATCAGTTTGCCTCATGCTAAATATGAAACGAGGAATAATATACCAATAATAGCATCAAAAATCTGAAAAAGTTCTATGTAATTATCAGATATTATAAAACCCAATTACTTTGTCAAGATCAACTGATGCAATTGAAAACAGGCAAATATTTAAATAACTTTTACTTATGCAAAGTTTTCTTCAAACTATTTATTGTAGGTGGGTTGATGGTTCATTAAACCTCCACTGGCATACCTCACAACCATCTAAGTATGTGTTTACAGCATTCCCTTGAGGTAAGGAAGAAAGAATATACAATTTTACAGATGGCTAACTGCAGCAAAAAAGCAAGCGCTGGGATTTCAAACACCTTTAGGCTCAGTGTTGCAAGACCAAATTAAATTCTTTTCAAATGCAGTTTCAGTATCTAAACTTCACTGGAAATCAGAGATGCAGGCTCTGAAGTCCTAGATTCACAAAGGAATCTATAGTGCATAAATTTGTTACCATTGACTTTTGCAAAATCCTGTGTTAGCTCTTTACCCTCTTCTGTATTCTCTCAAGTACTTCAGACCCAAATTGTCTGTCAATGTATTCTCCTACCTTTCTGGTGAATATTTACAGGTATCTAAATTTTCCCCTAATACTCACCTGGATGCCTCTCTCTCACGCATAAGTAGTGAAAGAATTTATGAAAGAATTTACTAAATTGATCTTGTCTTACTTATCTCACCTCTTATCTGTGGAACCTCATCTAGTACAGGTGATGGAAGGAGCTTCATCTAGTACACATGACGGAAGCTTGTGTAACTCTTCCACAAAAAGCTTCCCCTAAGAGCTCAAGCTGGTGGAGAGTAATTCAGAGATCATTTGTTCTCTGCCTAGTTCTTCTAAGGGGTAGGGTGGGGGAAGAAAGAGTAAATCCCCACCCTCTCCATCCCTCTATCATAAGTTTCAGTTGTGTCCTTTCCAGGCTGATGAGCCTTAACCTACTTAATTCCATATGCAAAATTTGTTCTATATTGAGTTTTGATAGTAACTTCCTGAAGGGAATTTTTGTTTCTTGCATTGTTATTTCTGCTTTGAGCTCTACTGAATAGTTATATCCAGTGCTCTAACTGGTTTACTTGAGCCATTCATATAAATAATGTGAATATTAATTTATGTAATATAGAATTAAGCACTATTTTAGCAAATTTCACTAGATATCATATTAAAGGTAAAAGATGGATAAATTGCATAGCTGACCTTACAGTAATGACTCAAAGTATCTGCATTCTTATCAATAGTTACAAATTTGAGAAATTTATAAATCAAAGTGAAGCAAGGAAAATTCTAAAATATTTACACATATCTGCTCAGATCCTTAAATTAAAATAGAACTTTTAAATGCCAACCATAATACATTTATGCTTATGCTAAATGAGACAGGATTTTAAAAGACTGTCATTTTAAAGTATGCACATAAAAATGAATTAATAAATAAAATAAATAAAAGGAAAAATATAATTTCATCTAGGCAATAAACAAATCTTGGAGAAAAACATTGAATGAAGAGGAAATAATGAATTAAGAAGATGTACAATGGAGGTTTATCTTGAAAGTATCTGGAAAACATACCATAAAGATGTGGATTAATGAGGAGAGGAAAGATGTATTTGAATAACAAGCAGAAACAGATCTGAAGTGTAGAGTGAAACGTAACGCCTTCCAAATATGACAAATACATTTGGGTTTTGACATTTAGTTCCATCAATTTTTAAACAGAATGATAAATCATATTTCACTGAGCTGAGTGGAACAATATATCATTCATAAAACAGTATAAAAGTAAAGAATGATTATATGATAACCTTTAAAGTACAAATAAATTCAGGCAAAATTATTTCAAACAATAGGAAAAAACTTATTTTATTGTATGTGATCAGTAAAGCATGTAGAATAAAGACTACAATGCTAAGGCTTTATTATGGAGAAGGTAGATTGTAAAAGTAATTGAAATACACTGTGAAAAAATGGGGTATGCAGAATAAACAGGACTGTAAACCATTTAAAGCAAGAACTGTGCCTAGAAAGCTGCTAGCAATTTTTGTTTTTAATTAAAGTCCAAATGAACAATAACAACAATTTACTGCAGAGAAATCTAAACACACTGGGCTGAATTTTTCTACCACATAAACTCTCCTGTTTGTTTTAAGAGATTAAAATGTATGTTCTCATCGAGAACATTTATTAATCAGGTAACTGGCAAATAAGTCAATTACTAATAGAAAATTCAATAATATATTTGTACTGTAATACTATTATTTTCTGCAAAGAAATACAAATTCTCTTTAACATACCTGTAATCCTTTTTTCTTACGAACTGTGTTTTCCAAAGATGACTGGATATCAGTGCCAAGGATTTCTGCAATATCTCCAAGTCCAGCATCATGACCATGCTTTGAGCCACCTTCTTTCTTTGTATGAATGCCAAAAATGTCTGAGATTATGTCAGTTTCTCCCTTTTCACCCTTCACAAACTGCACAAGTTCAGCTCTGATGCCATGCTCAGCACCTTCAGCTTTTTCTGCTTCCATAACATCATCATGGATTCCAAACTGCGTTGGGTCAGGCATGTCCCCTAATATTTTAGTAACTTTAATGTTTTTGGCTCCTTCAACCAGGCCACCCCCAAATACAGTACTCCAAAGAATCTGGAAAATTCCCCACACTATAGTAAAGAACAGCTGGAACATTCCTACAAATAGGAACCAGAAAAAGGAGAAAAACACTTTCACCATCTCTTTTACTGTCATCTTTCTAATTTTCCTGTATTGTTTCCTTAGGTTCTTCACAGTGACCATTTTAAAAAAGTTGGCAACATTCTTCTTCACTGCAACACAGGCCATTGCAAAAGCCGAAGCAGATTCCAGGGACTTTTCTTCTTCATCATCTCCAATATCCACTATGTAAGAAGGCTCTGCCTCTTCCTCTTCCTCAGGCCTCTCAGATGAATCTGTTTCAGAGATCTGAGATGCTAACTGCATTTCAAATATCGTGTCTTCACAGAAATTCACAAAGAGTTCCATTTTTTCTTGCTCTCCACCTTCATTTACAACATCAAATATGAACTGCCTTTTGGATTCCTTCACCTGTGGCTTCTCCCACTGCGTTCTACTGGATTCACTGATTTCAAAGTAAACTCTTTCTATTTTCTTGGCTCCACCCATTATTTCAATGCGGCCAAGGTATGGTTCAAAGTAATTAAGCACACTTTCTGCAGGTTCAAGTAAGCTCTGAAGGCGTGAATCATTAGGCATGTGCTCTGAAAGGTTTGTTAGCAATACTGCTACATTAAATCCAATGTCTTTGGCAGGTTCGTGGAATCTTTCCACAAAATCAACATAGTTAAACATATCGTTTTCATCAGCTTCTGCACAGGACAACAGGAATTCAATCTCTGACTGTATGTACTGTTTTTGAGCCTCCATTGATTTCTGAAATTCCTTCTTAGAAATGATGCCTTTACCATCTGGGTCATGCTCTTTGAAAGCATCTGAGTTAGTCAGATCTTTTAACTTGAGGAACATATCAAAGAACTTCAAAATCATTTCTACATTGCTAGATGATTCTACAAGCGTGTCTACCATTTGTTTTCCAATAGTTCCATTTACAATGTTACCTAGGTAGTGTGATAAAACAGGAAGTTATCTGGCATTGCCACATTATAAATAAATACATTACACATTTATGCTGAGAACAGAGCAAAAATGTTCTTAAAGCTTTGTAATTTTTCTTTCAACATGCTTTTCTATGAAAAAAATAAATTCTTTTCTGTTTTTCTCTTCTTCATGACTGTGTATATTCCAGAATAATTGTTAAATAAATATGAAATAGTTTTTTTCCTGGCATTAGATAAAGGCTATTAAAAACAATTTAGAAAGCTTAACATAATTATTGTACTTTACATTATCAAGCTGAGATAATCATATTTGACCATAAAGAAAAACAGGTCCAACCTTCAAGCAGTGACAAAAGCATCACTACCATATCCTTTAGCAGATCTAGCAGTTCTTTAAGCAATTCAATCTGAGCAGAGTCCTGAAAAAAAATGGAGTATAAGGTTGTTTTTAATTTGTATTTATCTGGAAAACTAAATAAATTGGGAAGAAAAACAGTATTCAGGGTGGTCATCTAAATGCAGCACATTTCATTGTCATTTTATTATGATTACTATCAGAAGTCTTCTATAATACGAGGGTAACTTGCTACAGCTGAATATTAATACCATAAAGTAAAGATAAGCTATAATGAAGTATTAAGAAGTATCAAAGTGCAAATAAGGGACAACAGTAACTCACAAAATTGGTTACTCCACAGATCTGGCAGTATTGATCTCAGAAAGAAACCATCCTTTCTCATCTCACAGGGAATATTTAATGGCATAATCCATTACAGCTCAAACAGAACTAGCTTAAACTGTTAGGTTTAACTACAGAACATAGTTAGTCTAACATGGATTTGTGACTAACATTAAGGACCTAAAACCTGTTAAGTATCCTCAAAATTTTTATATACTTCCATAAGGTGGGAAGAAATCTTATGAGTAAGTCAGAGAGTAGCAGAGATGCTGAATAAAAGTGAGGAAATGACTCTGCACTGTTGCATGCAGTGACTAGTAGCTTGAGTGTATGGTACATTAAGCAGAAGTTGCAAAGGAACATAGAAGCCTGAAACTGTGAAGAGGGGTAGGACTCCACAATGCCCTGCAAGTTGACCGACTGTCACATTCCTTCCCTCTTTAAATATTCCCCAACTTTTCTCTTGCCCTACTTAGCTGTAGCATGGGAACCATGCTTTTAATGGTGCTTGCACTCTGACAGATCATCAGGTTTTGGCAACAGGGAGGAAGGGACCAAATTGCCAGCTTCATTATCAGAAAGGTATAATTGAGTCGGAAGCAGTGATGTTGATATTAGAAAAGGTGAGTGTACAGTGATGACTAATGCTAAAAGGAGTGATATGAAGATGCTGGTCTTGAGATCCAGTCTTGGACTTCTACATTACAATAGGCCCATGCACAACCAAATTAATATCAGCACATTAACTGCTCTACAGCTTTCAATATTCACTTGACTGTAATTTAAAAACATATGCAAAGACGGATTACTTGACTACTGAACGTACCTGTGAAAGTTTCATCTGCATATTGGCAAAGACATGAAGAAAGCCAACAACTGCATCCCACAGCCTACTGTGAGCCAGACTCTGTTGATTACCTATGCAAGGGCCCTAAAAAATAAAGAAAACCACAGGTTTTATTTATATAAAATAAAATAAACCAAAATAAGTAAACCAGCTTGTTTTCCTAAGATTACTCTCTGAAAAAACAAATAAAAGAAACTTCAGGCTTCCATGAAGCTACCTGAGAAAGCTTCACAAGGTCCCTTTGGTATCTAGTGCATAAATACTAGATCATATCATGTTAAATATGCAGCCATCCACATATTTTAGTATTAACTTTACATAGAATCGCTGACCGAGTGTAACTTTACTAAAATAAAGAGAAATAAAGCCAAAGTATTTATAAATTTATTATAGAACATGATCAGGCCATGTAATCATAGAACTTCACTGTTAGTACCTTATGCAAAACATTTTATTTACCTGGATATATTCTGTAAGGGAATTGAATATTTGTTTGGTGACAGCCAAAGCTTTAGAAAAGTTACGTTGTCCTGATTCATCAATGACATCCTTTCCTGAATAGTACCAATAGAAGTCACTGATTGATTCCTAAGAAAAAAACAACATTATATTTTCTAATTTTGGATTCTGTATGCAGTTACTTACTGCTTCCATTTGTATCACCAAAAACTGAATCATCAGTGGATGAAATTTAGTATTTCTGTGTCAGTCTATTTCTCATGACAAGAACTTTTTGCATTTTTATCTAACTATGCTCCCTGCAGAAGCAAACAGTGAAATAAATTAACCACCATCTGGTTTCACACAGATTTCTGAAAGGTTGCCTATTTTAAAAGGAAAGGTGAAACAAATTATATCAGCATTTTTTGTTGTAGGTATCCCTGAAGAGAGGATTTTTACATTTGGTTGCAATAAACTGTGAATTTATAGAAATGAAGGAAAGGCAACTATGTTATACTCCATTTTCCTGTTTCTTCTCACCTGAAGACGCAAGAGATAGTCAACTGTACTAATGATAATATTCACTGTTGTGGTGTTGCCCATCTGAGTACGTAGGTAATTTTGAAAATCTGAAATAAGAAATGATTTGTACTTGGTTAGTGTATAAAGGAATAAAAAATACAAAGTTATTTTCATGGAGACATGGAGAATACATTCTTTTTAAGTACCTTGTTGAGTACAGATGCTTATTTGGTGGAAATTGAGCTACAATAGATTACAATGTAAATACAATTGAAGAGTTATTATCCACATGACTTGCAGTAGGCTTTACTATTAGTGATTGGCATAAAAAATGAAATTAAATTAAGACAAAAATTGAAATAGAATTCTGCAACTCAAATTGTTAGCATGCCAGTTTCCCCTCAGAAAACAAAATTAATTAGAGGGAAAAAAAATTATTAGAATTGGTTCTATTCAACTCTAAGAACAGACTGATCACACATTTTCCCCAAAGTTAAATCAGTTCACTTACCATTGTTATGCCCTTCGCAGAGCAGTTGTAAAAATCTAAATAGATCTCGAGTAAATTCATCATGTTGCAACACTTTTTCACCTTTAAAATATATAAATACAATGATTATGTGACAACCGTTATGAATAAATATGCTAAACACATAATCTTACAATAACCTTTAAAACTGGAATGCTAATAAAACCCAGTATTATAAAAGCATTAAAGCGATTTAAAGAAATAGACTAATAATGAAAAGAAAAACTGAGACAGAAAAAGCAATGCCAAAATATTTAGCACTCCAATGCATCCATGGTTAAAAAAGAAAAAAATAAGGGGGGGGAGAAAAAAAAAAGAAAGCAACAGGATATATATATCTACTAAGTAAATGGTTAGTCACAACTAAAATCATGCCTTAAATATGAATAACACTTCTTTAGTAAGCATCAAACTGTTTATCCAAACTAAACACACAACCTGCTGCAGACCAGAAAGCTAAACCTAAAGATATCTGGGAAGATGCAATGAAAGACTTCTCTCTGTATTTGCAACACATTTTTGCAACAATAGTATCAAAAACTGTAAACCCAAACATACCACGCTCACGAACGATGACTGTGAATCAAAGAAAAATAACAAGAATACAAGATAAGAATATTGGAAATTACAGTGTTTTTCTTAAAAATTATTGCTAAAGATTTTGCAAATATAAAGCATATTCAGAACTCAAAGGCTATAATTACTTGTAGTAAATTTATCAACAGAAACCCTAAGCCATAGTAAATAGTAGTTCTAGTTAAAGAAGGAAGCACATACAATGTTTTAAGTACTACTGGAATCAATTTAATTGTACTTACGAGTTCCTTCTTCAGTAACCATTCCCAGGCCTTCTGCTTTATTTTGTCTCTCAAACGCATTCAAGTCAAGAACACTTATATTGGGAGAAAAAAACCAAACACAAACAAACAAAAAAACACCAGGAAAAAATACTGTAGTACATCACGGAAAATTATTTTCTTCTAGGAAATCTCTGGAGGGCTTCAACAACCAGTTTTGACCCACTGTGACATGCACTGCCTCATATTTTGTTTAACATGAATGTTAAATAACAGAGTTTGGTATCAATAAGGGTCCAGTGCCCATTTCGGAGCAGAAATGAGTCTCAGATCAGGCCTCTTACCTAACTTAGCTAACTTTACTTCCAGTAACATCATTCATGGTTGCATGCATAAATGAAAATTGGAAAAGGAACCTGAAATACTGCTCTTTATATTGACTTAAACCTGCCTACCAAAAGGACATTACTGCAGTTATTTCTCAGTCACACTGTTTGCCACTGAATTATTACTATTATTTCTATTACATTGTACTGTATATATTATGCACTATAATGCTATTCAGAAGACTTACAGAATCTGTTTCCATATTCAGAAGACATACATGGTATTGATTCTTCTCTTCCAAGGTCAAAATATACTGATATCTGAATTTTCTTTTGCTAACTTGGCATAGCCCAGCACGTGGAATAGCATTCCAAATATAATTCTACAATTATCTGATTTTTTTTTTTTCAGTTAAACAGCAGCGCAGTCACATATTCTACTATCTAGTGACATCATTAAAACCAAAAGCAAATTTTAAAACATCATTTTCATTCTCTTTTCAGTGTTCAAGTCATTTTATCAAAAACTTTTTTAATGAAGTCCCGAATGATATGTATACACAACTGGTACTATCATCACTGCAGGTCCTGTTTGAGCAAGTCCTTCCTAAATTGTTTTACATAAATGGAAAAATTACAAGACAGATGTATTTTAATTAGGTTGAAACAACTCAGCCATAATTTCTGCAGTGCAGGCCTCCATTCCTTCCACATTTTCTCCTGCCTTTATATAGCTTCTCCATTTCTAATTCCAAGTCTACTCCTTCAGAACCCATCTGCTGCTTTATAAGGCTGAGAAATGGTGATTGTTTACTGGAGTAATCAGAAACACCAACAGTTTTCCATGATCTATATGGAAGTCTTTTACCTTAACTGATTTGAACTTCTGTTTTATCAGGTGAATGGACTACTGTAGTCTCACCAGCCGCATGCCATCTCTAAAAAACCTGATACATATCCATAGAATTCAGATGCAGAAACAGAGATTATGCAACTCATCAGAGATGTGCAGAAACTGCAAGCCTAGTAAAGCTCCACTGGCATGTCTCTTCTTCAGTGATGGCTCTTCTCCATCCTTAGAACACCCAGACAGAAAACTTGAGGAATCTGGGACTAGTAAAGAAGCTATTACATTTCACTTTTCTGCCTCTCCAAACTAAGCCTTCAAAGGCATACGTACTTTGCTTTTTTTCTCCTTGGGAAGAATACTCTAAAAGATTAACATACTATTCCTCTGATTCACAAAAATTTCCCACAAGAGTTCTACAGTCTGTGGCTCCTGTAATTTAAATCTAACAAACCCACCTGCACTGAGCAATAAGCCACCAATCTGAATAAAACTGGAACTGTAATAACATGATTTACGCTTTTACCTGCAGGACTGCATCAAGCCAGAGAGACTTTGAAAAAATCCAGCATCCTTTTTCTCCTTCAGGTAGTCTAGCATTTTCTAGAGGACATTTAAAAAAAAATAAATCTGTATTAAAATTATTTGAATTAACAACTTATTGAATTACCATTTGAAATGCAAATCACTGGCAAGCAATAATACTGTTATTGTACAAAAAATACCTTGCTATTTCTTCACTGTTTAGCTTAAAATTAAAAATAAAATAGAAACATGACAGAACACTAAATACTTAAAACTACTTGCCTCCTTTATAAAAGCATTACCTGTTGAACTATGGTATTCCCACCATTCAGAATAGCAATACCAAGTTTTAGTGTTTCAACAACCATGGGTCCTGGATGACCTGTCAAAACAAGAGTACAGTCATCAAAACTTGCAATTATGATCTATTCAATAAGAGAAGCAGTCTGGAAATTTTACTTAGTATCATTGTAACTGACATTTATTTCGCCTTGTTATATATCCTATATGAGTTGGATATGATATACATATCATAGGTGTAATGATATAATACGCTATATATGTGTATAGCTGTGTATAGCTTTATGTACGATATGTATATCATGTATACTTTTAATACTTCACAGAACATTACCTTTGCTTGCACTAATCATCTGAAGAACCATTTCAGCAGCTCCACGATCATGTAAGCGAGCTTGCTGATAGAGAGTTCTCTGTTTTTCCATTTCTTTCTCCTGGGAACAAAAACGAGAACAGAATACAGACTGGAACTGATTGAGGAAAAATAGGAAGATGAGAAATCTGAAGTTGTTGAAGGCCATCTGCCTCCATAATCCATGGGTTTTTTGATTCCAAAAGTTCAAAACACTTCATCTTTCTTTTAAATGAATAACCTAGTAAACTGGCTCAATACACACTTATTCTTGCATTTATTCTAGTACACTGTTAATCTTGCATTTATTCTAGTGGGCATATTTAAAATACTTGCACATTTGTGGTGGTGCATCTCACCCCACCCCCCCAGCCTGGTCTATGATGTCAGGAATTAGGCCTTTATACATTAGGCCTTAGCCTCTGTGTAGTGAGTTGGGTGGTTAGGCATCCTTTGACCATACTAGCAACTTGCACTGCTGAGGTGGGAAACTGCACTGGCTGTACCAGAAACATCCCTTATCTGAATGACAACACCTTGGAGCATTCCTTATCTGGACAGTAACATCCCTAACAAGTCTAGGAACACTCCTTATTATGACTCAGAGTGGTACAATACCACCATCGATGGAATTTTGAGAAAAATTCCATTAATTATTGACTCGTATTGTGGCCAGGATGGAAAATCAGTGGTGATTAAAGCCAATCATCTCTGAACCTATAAAAAGCAGTCCTAAGTGAGGCCCTCTGAACTCTCCTGGGCCACAGAGGGCTGTGAACAGCATCTCCCTCTGAGCAGGACACCTCTCAGAGCTTGTGAACTCACAAGTTTTTAATACTGGGGGACTGTCACCAAAAAATGATGGCAAGGCCTGGGCTGATTTTCCTGCTTCTTGAGGCTCAGCCCTTTGCCCGTTGAGAAATGCAAAGGTATTTGATGTAACTATTTCACTGAACTCAAGAGGAACTTTTAATAGCTAGACCTATTTGTACATAAGTGTCTATACTTCTATTCTTTGTGTCTGTGTGCATGCGTGGATGAATTGATTTAGTAACTTCATAATTAGTATAAATACTACTATTTTGATTCCATAGTTAAGCCACATTTTTAATTTAAGTATCTCCTGTTTGATTCACTTTGTAAATGATAAATTAGTTGATGAGTAGGTGCTGCTAAAATCCTATGATCAACCTTAAACTGTGAATATTCTTTATATCCTGTAAACATAAACCATTGACCAAGTCTGAGACTAGGATTTGATCTAGATGCACCTAAAATCTATTGAGAGTTTAGAAAGCAAGGGGCTTCATTCTGAACCTTGTGACTCAATGGGAGGGTCTCTCTTACCCTTTTATATTTTTAGTCTCTGTGTAAATAATTTTGGCTTAATTTTAGTCTGATTCTTCTTTGTGTGATTTATCTATGTGGTAAATAATAGAGTGAATCTTGCCATCAAACTTTGTGAAGTCACACTCCCAAAATTTCCTATTAAAACTATTTCACTTATACTTTTGATGGTGATTCTTTAAGCAACTTAACCTAAACCACTCGTTCATTACATCATTAGGTGATGAGAAATAAATGTTATCTAAATTCTCACCTCAAATGTCTTTTCCTTTTCTTCTTCTTCTTCTTCTTCTTCTTCTTGACAACTCTTCAATGTTAGAAAGAGAAATCACAAGATTTTGCTTATGAAACAATGCCTAATTTTATTATAGTGTTTCTACAAAAATGACCAAAGGATTTTTTTCAATCAGCTATTAAAGGCATTAAGAAGATTTTAAATCCCTGTAATTGTAAGTAGCTGTGCTCATCCACACTAAGAAGCTGCTATTCCTAATACTTCAGGGTATTCATCCAACTACATATACACCCTGTATGTAGCCTGTATACAGGCTATGTGTTCCTGTTTCATATGTCTATTTACATCCATAATAGTTATCTTCAGTCAAACTCTCCTCATGTCAGCTGTAATCAATATGTTGCAAAAACCGACAGTGAACTTATTTTTTACAAACTTCAAATATTAACTCCAAAATAATTACCCAAAGAACAAAGATAACTAACGTGTTAAGACTGCTCATTAGTTAATCCTGTACAAAAAAAAGTGCCCCAAGTGATATCAACAGAATTGCACCTACTGGAATTCTATAATATTATTTTAATGTAGGAAATGTCTCTGAAAAGCATTTGCTTCATTAAAAATACAGAAATTACAAGTATCAACCAGTCCACATAAGAAACAGAAGGAGAAGGTTTAAAAAGCATCTAATATTAATGGGAAGTACCTGAATAGAGTGAGGGACAGAGCTTGAAATGGTATATTTACCTTTGCCATCATGGCGGAATAGGCAATATATAAAGGATCATCTTCTAGTTTGCTATTAAAAGTAAAAAATATTTTAAATTATTTTATGATGTAGTAATTAAAAGATGTCATACTCCTGCTAAAATTTAATACCATTTTTATTAAAGAGTGTTTTATTAAAGTAGATACAAGTCTACTTGAAATGCTATTACAGTTGAAAACTGTATTATAAATGTATTTTCTTATCTCAAACCAAGTCTCTGTAACGTTTTAATTAAACAATTTAGAGGTATATTTGGACAACCAACTTAGTCATATTGGATAAATAAGGATCACTGATTGTTGCATGTGCAGAAAAGTATTATGGAGATATACATTAGAATAGTTGTAACTGCCAGATGGCAAGATTATGTTAGTCATACAGAAAAAGTCTATAAAGCACTGGAGTACTCTACTCATACAAAATACATATTCTAATAAATAGTCAGAATTCAAAACAGAAACTGGCACTAAAAGAGATTCATGCCAATCATCAACGAAACCTTTTCTGACATACTGAATAACAAGAACACACATCTATTAGCAGCAGAGACCAGGGGAGGGTACTCTGGATGAACCATCAGTTCCTGTATTTTATGTTTATGTATGTTTCTATGAGAATTCATGTTCCGTTATTTCTGTATTGAGTATTTATGAAGTTTTTAAAATGTCAAAAATAATCAGTATTTGTCTCAATATAAAGGTTATACCAAGTTTAAATACATGAAAATTCTAATGAAACGGAGGCAAAAAATATTCACCATGCGCGATACTGAACAGCAGCCATGTTAAATCAGTTCTGCAATGTCACTAGAAGTTCAGTTATGGTGTGCTTTTACTTAATATGCTTTTCAACACAGCTCCTTTTACCTTCTCTCTGTCAGAGCACTGCGACTGAAATAGAGGATAATCTGATGAAGTGGGTCAGGCTGTTTTTTCTCAGTCTCTTCCTCTTCCTCTTCATCTTTTTTTGGAGGTGTCTGTCTCAAGATTTATATCAGAATTTACAAATTAAGCTTCACGAGTAAGAAAAAAATTGAGTAATTAAGCTTAGAAAAGGATTTCAGTAATTTTATTCTGTCTAATTTGTATTAACTTCCAGTATTTATCTTATTCAGCAGCTTACAGCATAACCCGCAGCATTATGTGCCTGTATGACTCAGAAGGAGTTAGGAAGAATATCTGATGATTATTCTTATTTGATAGTAACATTATAAGTTTCTCTTCTGCAAGATACTGAGACAGTGAAAATCTTAGGGAAGTCTTATTCAGCAAAAATTATGTGTTTCCAGTGGACCAGAACTGAAAGAAAGTCCCAGCTCAGTTATTTAGCAGAACTATTGGCAAATGAAACTATTTTTAATAACATCATCAGATACACCCTGTTCAGACTACTGTTTGCTACAACACTTTCATGTATCATTCTAGGTAACCTTGATTCAGCAAATATAAGGACTACTTTTACTTCAAGTTCAAACATTTTCTGGTATTTTGAACTATATCATAGCCAGCACTGGCAGAAGAGCAGAGTATCACCTTTACCTTACTTGTGTTATCACTGCTTCGTAGGGTTTACAATTATTGTAGAATTACTGTAATTATAGTAATAATTGTAATTAAAGAAATTCAATTTACTTCTCTAATAAATCTGAAAGAATTGTAATCACTGTTTTGACTAATAGCCTCATTCCTTCCTTTAGAAAGAAGCAACAAAGTCAAAGACTGTGACCACATAATTGTCCAGAGTATGAGAAGAATATATTAGCTGCAATTTTGAAAAGCCATACAACCTCCTATACTAGCGGGTCTTTAAAAAGCACAATATGAGTGCTTTTGCTCACAATGAATCATCTCCCAATACATCTTCATGTGATCCATGAAGCTATATGTTCATTTTCATGGTGTTTAGATACTATGAAAATAGGCCCCTTGGAAGTATTTTAGACAAAATATGGAGAGGGAAGAGAAAGAGCAGTAGGCTTTCTGAATCTATATTCGGTTAATAAAATGCTGAGGTTTACCAATAACTTTTAACAAGTATACATCATGTAAACTAAATTTTTGTTGAATATGGCTGCATATATTTATTTCTTATGATGTATCAACAAGAAAACAGCAAAATTAATTTGTATCAAAGCTGAAAATGTTAAAATTAAATATTATGTATCAACAAAAATTTTTAAAGGGGAAAAGGATCAATTGTGTCAAGCTTTAAAAAACCATTAAATAAAATATAGGAACATAGGAATTACCATAGTGACAAAAATAGTCTGACAGTTCATCTAATCCATTTCTCTTCTCAGGAATGAGTATCACATGGTTTCTCTGAAGGCATAAACCACCCTAATGCCCTTCAGTGTGCATCACAGGATGAATGTCTTTTTGACCACAGCAGAAAATGACCTTATGCCCTGAAGCATAAGGATTAATATTTTATAAGTTTATGCATATGCATACAGTACACAAAAATTAAATCTAGGTTATAATAGATACATAAAATATACACTAAAGTGGGCACTGAAAAATATGCCCAATTATGTCAGTACTTACAGCCAAATCCTGAACTAGTTTCTCCTCAAATGAATATTCCTCTGTTTCTATCCAATAGTTCTGATAGCCATGGAGGAAGAGGTTAATAGAACGGTGCCTGGGGGGGTTGTGAAAGTGAGATCAAGAGGGGTAACGGAACATAGTATAACAGCTCAGGTGGTTAATGATTAGTAAGGATACATATTTGTACAATTCTGATCCTCTGATTGGTCAGTGAAACAAAATGCAAAGACAGCTAACATTCAGTGACGAATCTGCACGTGCTTTTGAATATTCTTACTGGTTTTTTTGATACGCATGTGTATATATTATTTTTTGTTTTGAAGGCTTTGGGAGTATTAACATACATTATATATGAAACTGCAGGACTGGAACCTTAATGCCGGCATGGAAAAAATACACACTTGAACAGACTGAGAATGAGCGGGTGGGATTTACACCTATGAGATGTAAATCTAGTTTACCAGATTTAGGACATTGAGACAGCAGAAGTTGGCTGTCAACATCAAAATAATTATCAAGTGCTTTCCAGCACATTATCTACAATCATTGCCTTCTTCCACATAGAAACGCCTAACCTCAGCTTCCTTTCTTTCCACTCCGAATCAGGGTAGTATTAATGTGTCCTCAAAGAGGCTGGATTAGAAATACACAAAACCTGGCTCTATAAAAACATCCACTTTTATAAAACTCTTAGGCATATTAATTACTATTATACAGTATTCATTAATTTAGGTTTCCACAGAAAATACAGCTCATGGCAATAAGACTACACATAATAATGGCCAAACCATTCCAAATTTACGTTACATTTGGGGGAAAATTTTGGTTTGAGGTGCACTTACATGAGTTTACAAAGACTGTTCCACAGAGCCTTTTCATTTACTTTAATGCTGCAACACTTAAAAAAGCTAAACAAATTGGCTGTGCATACTACAACTTGTTTAAATATACCGCACACATGATTATTTTATAGTAGAATAGTTATTGAGGCTCTCCTGCTGGCACTGGTGCCATTTTATTGCCAGATTTCAAAAACTGACCAATCAGAATCTCCTCTGAAAATTGTACAAATTCATGTTTTATGATAACATCAAATCATGGCTGGGAAGGAATAGTGCGCATAAGCAAGAGGCTCTCCACAAGTTACATTACCGTTAACTTGAGTATAAGCCTGTCATACTGAGTTTTTTCATGTACTTTTTCCAGCCAAACACGTTGAAAGGTGCTCAGGAAGAAATTGCTAATTTTGTGTCTGAAGAAAAGCATATAGGTTTTCATTGAAGAAAGGCACAAGTTAAATTCAATAGCAGTCAGAACGTATTCGTAAACTGTGTATGAAAAATTGCCATGTACAACTTCACTGTATCTATGTGCATATACAATGACAGACAATAAGACAAAGTTTTTTACAAATTAATTTCCTTAAAACAAATACACACATCTCAGAGAAAACATTTATCATGTAAGACACTTTTTCAAAGCCATGAACATTCATTAAACACAGAACATGAAGAATTAGTATTTCCTAACTTAACTGATGTTTCTTTCCTTGAAAAATAGAAATATTTAAAAATACAACTATTTCCTTTGTATCTCCAGGCACTTCTCACAAAAGGGAATATTTGTAATATTTACGGTAGAAGTTAAAGTAATTTTCCTATGAGTTAACAAAAGCTTGCACCTCAATAGACATTTCAATTTCTGAAATATCTTCTTGGAATTCCTAAAACCGGATACATATAAGAAAGTATTTTGAAGAAAATTAGATTAAAATGTAAGATTAACATTAGACTGCATTGAAAGCCACCTAAATCTCCAGACAATTTTCAAAAGAAAGAGCTCGTTATCCATGGAAGGTTTTAATCTTCTCTAGGATAAATTAAAGAGTTCCACCATCATGCCTGCATACTGCCCTCTAAACTAATTGATTTTAGTGTCAAATTTAGAACTAACACTCCCAATAGAAAGCTGCAACTAAAATGAGAAAATAGACAAGATAGGAAGAGTTGCATTTGAAACTATGGTTCAAAGGGACTTATATAACTCCCAGAATTAATCATACTCCACTTGAAATAATCTCCCTAGGGTTCAGAGTTGTCTTAACACCACCATCATTTTAAATGATGGAGATAGCACATAATAGTGTCATAGCCGTATTTTCCTGTCAGAATCCTATGACATATCTAAAAGAAATTGTGTCTATAAACTAGTGTATTTTAATACTCTGTTCTGCACTAATAAGCTGAGCAATATAGCTAGAAGCCCCTGCTCACTGCAGGGGGGTTGGACTGGATGACCTTTACAGGTGCCTTTCCAGCCCAAACCATTCTATCATTTTATGATTCCAAGTCCAAAGTGTTTTTTCACTCTTGCCTGTTTTCAAGAGCAGACACCACAATTAATTGGCTAAAATAGATTTATGACAGTTCACTTTTAGAATCTGCAAGACAAAATAATTGGACAGATTCACCTCACATTCATATTTAAATTAGGAGTAAACCACCACAAAATCTTCCATAAAGTTTAAGAAGAATCAACCTCAATCTTTTTAACACAAAAATGTTTTTAATGAAAATACAGGTAATGTAAACGTTCTGCTTCAATAAATATTACTCCATATTTTCTTGAAATGAAAATACAGATTCATAACCCATTTTGCCCCTTGGCAAGTGTTCCATCAACCTCAAAGATAAATAAAAGTGGAATTTCTTAAGGCAAAAATAAGATGAACCATTTCTATCATTTGAGTGCTCATATATATTCCAAATATTTTAAGAAGTACTAAATCCAGAATATGGTTGTAAAGAAAAAATGCTCACAAAAATGTTGTACTGAAATGGGTACTCTTCATGGCACTTCCTCTTGTTTTTCCAAACACAGTTCTTGAAGATGCAATGGTTGACGTTAGCTAGTTTGTTCTTATATTGTACTGAAACCTTTTCATTCCTCTGGTTCTTTAAAGATTGCCTTGTGGTTGTGTAACAACTTACAGAAGTTATTATAGTCTAGAATGACTAATTTTTATACAGGAAGGATGTGTGCTTTTTACAGTATAACTGGCTTTTTATTTGTCTTGTGCAAACCTAATATCCTTCCAATATGTTAGCAGCACAGCTACAGACATTTAGCTGACATGTAGATTAGCCAGTAGATTGGCTTTAATAAAAGCATTTAAAAATGTAATCCAACTCCTCTGTTAAATACATTGCAAACAATCTTTAACAAAAACATGAAAAAAGAAGGTGAGAAGCAAACCTAAAGATGTGCTTAGGCTGTATCTGAATAAAATGCAGATTTGTTGAGAAGGAACAGGGGAAAGGAAATTACTCAAATGCTGCATGATCTTAATACTCTGTTTAAAGCAGTGGATGGATCCAGGCACAGGATATACTTTATCTTGGACTTTGTGCTATCTACATTCAACTGGAGAAAGAAGCAGAACAACACAGAAGTCCAAAATATCATTCTGCACTGCTCTTCCCCAACAGCTGCTTTAATGTGCATAACATTCTGATGTAGTAGCTAAAGACGGCCACAGACAAGCTAAAAGGCATGAAGCATTCATGCAATAAGAGAGGAATAGCCATACAAAGTTAAAAAAAAAGAAAAAAAAGATAAAAGAATACAAACACAGGAGAATAAAGAGTAAAACCAGCAACCAATCAGAGGCAAAAAAGGGACAGAAACAGCAACATCAATTTTCACAGATAACTTGAGGAACTAACTATACAGAGTAACAGCTGACAATAATGAAGCATTTCGGTTTTGAAGTAGTGTAATTCCTATGGTCTTTTCCCCCTCTGGTTATTTGTCAGGAGACAAGTATTTTGCTTCTGTGAGGAATTAGCTGTTAACTAACAAACTCTTTTGTCTCTTAAAATTACATAGGCCTAACAATCAACTTATAGGTACACATAATCAATATATGCACTCAGAAATGGAAACAAAAGTTACAAAAAAATAAATCTTTAAGCCATTTACCGTGGCAGGTTGTATAATGGTGCCATTCTGAAACAAGCAACAACGGCCCTTTTGCGTTGTTTTGACAGGAGTTTGTGCCAAACAGCTTTCTTTGATCTCAGTGGTTGTTCAACCTAGGAGAAAATATCTTCTAATACAAACAATGGAAAATCTTCAACTTTTTAAAATAAAATTTCTTTTTAGCTAGTGGTTAATGTAGTTAGCAAATTAGAAAACGTTACAAATGCTCCCCATCATCTGAAAAAAATGTTCTTTGGGGTTTTTTTGGGTTTTTTTTGTTTGTTTTGGGTTTTTTTTGTTTTGTTTTAAGTAAGAAAAAATACTGGAGGGGGCTTACATGTAGTACTTCTCAGTTTATACAGAAAAGCTCAAGATACCAGAGTATCTCATGTGTAGGACTCCTTGGTAAAATTCCACAATAGTTATTTTATCTGTTTCTAACTATACATATTCAATTGTCCATGTGAACAAATTTCTGTGCTATATCACTTTGGAACGAAATGCATTCACTTTACGTGGAAAGACTACAAATGCCTTTTTGTACTTAAATTGTATCATTTCAATGAACAGGCAACCAACTCAAATGTTGTTACAGCATCCTCAGGTGCAGAAATAGGAGACAGGTTAAACCCAGTATATTAAAAATAAGTGTACATGCAAATACCTCTCCTTAAATTTATGGAATTTTCAGCTACTAAATGGTGATGATTTGTATACTACATTTCTTGCAACTGTTCACAAAGATTTGCAGAGGCAAATACAACCTGAATTTTCCCTGAAGCTAAATTGATGCTCTTCAATAGATTACATTAAAAACTTTGCATATATAGACATCTGTATGCACATGTGTGTGCACATGCATGCATGTGCAAAAGTAATTTTTATGTGAAAACTTTAATAATGACACTTATTGAAGTCAAAATAATCTGTACAGCAAAAAAAATCCCTTATACTACTCTAAAGCAAACACAGTGTGTTTTACACTTTACAAGACATTTAGCTTTTTACCTGTTCCAGATGATAGAGAGCAGCTGATATCCTCTGCACACGTTCCACATTTCTCTCAGGGTCAGTAGGTTCATCACTCTTCAAAATGTCTTTGTAGAGATTTAACTGCCATTTCACGGCTGGATCATCAGACTAAAAACCAACATATTTTGTATGTAAGATGCTGTATGAAGATACTGAATTTGACTACCATCACTATAATTTTCATAATAACATAAAGAATGTTCTAGATACTCCCACTTCATCTGTCATCTTTTTGTCAAAATCAACATCTGCCAGCTGCTCAGAAAAATGGCATTAGATTCTGTATATACTGTTGGGTAACTGAACTCAATTCTTAAGCAAGGTCTTGTACTTCTATTTTGTGAAACCAAATAAAGGCCATTGGGACTTTTGTATCCCATTTATCTGAATTAAAAATAAGGAAGGACATTTAGTACTGGGACTGAGATTAACTCCTTGCAGGACTTCTGTACTGATGGTGGAAAGCTTTTTTATGAAGTCTATAAAATCAGCTGGAATTTCAGTAGGTGAAGAGTTGCAGCCAAAGTTTTTTGGGGTTTTTTTGCAAGACAGACATAGAAAAAACACATTAGAATTACTTAGTGTGTCCAATCTAATTTTATGTAAGCACAAATTTATAGCAATCAGATAGTCATCTCCTGTGACAGATAAATGAATTTCTCCTATTAGGTTCAAAGACTGTAGGCAATGATCTAAATTATTTATTATTTAAAGGATGATGAGGACTTCATTTTGGTATCATTTTTGACAGTATATTCAGCGTATAAATAGTAGGAACATAAATGTGCTTGTAAAGGTCTTAAACATTAAGATGACACAAGTTTTTATTATTTTATCATAGCCACTTCAGAATGCATATATGCTTAGAAATACTATTTAATCATTAGTGCAAGTTAAGTTCAAGAAAAGAAGCTGAAATACTAGTTTGTTTTACTTTCATCTTGAATTGAGTTGATTTTAAGTAATTACAGCTTTAAAACTACCAATACCTCAATTCTTTACAACTGTCTCATTCTATAGGACTTCCTGAAATTTGAAAATACCAGCCAAAGCTACAAATAAACCAATTATTGTCAAGAAAAAATTATGAAGAAAAATGTTAAAAAGGCAATTTTTCTAATAGCTTTTCAGATTCTCTTTTGGTTTTTTTTTTACATGTGATAAAAAATTGTGACTTCTGTGTTTTAAAAGTGAACAGCAGCATTTTTAAGACAGTTTTTATATTACCTTTTCCTGCAAATGTAAGTTGTTACGTAAATGTTCTTTGACTTCATCATCAGTGTCCCTCTGTAGAAAGGTAGAAGTATATTTCAATTTAGATTGTGATTCATCTCATAAGAATATGTACAACATTGAACAGCTACTATTTTAATATTGAAACTTAACCTCTTTTGTTTTCAAAATATGTAAATTACCAGAAGGGCATGGGATAAAGGCTTTCTTTAATTTTGACCACAAAACAAGGATTACACTTTGAAGATAATTAAAGCTAACTGATGATATTTCAGTATTTGGTTCAAATTAATATGTATATGTAAAATTGTACATTGTATACAAATAGGAAATGACATGGAAATGATGGCAGCTGTCTATACACACACCACTTTTCCTTGTGAAAGCACAATTAGCAGTTACAATTGCTTACAGTACATTGATATATTTAATTATATTGATTCCTTAGATAACTTGTCTCAAAGTTCAGTTTATAAAGTTCTGCTTTTGCATTAAGAAATACTACAAAGTATACACTTACATGGCTGTATCTAGTCTTAGCCAAAGAGATGAGCTCTTGATCTCCAGGAGTACACATATTCAAACCAATAGGAAGCATCTTTTTAAGTGCAGCTACAATCAAGGACGTTTGTATGGAGTACAAATCACCTCTACGTTTTGATTTCTTTCTCTCTTGATCTTGTCCTCCAGACTATAATTAAAAAATAGAAAAGTAAATGACTGTAATTCTCTGATCACACACTTTTCCAACATGCTTTTCCCCTAATGGTCCAAGGAAACCATGTTCCTGATGTAGTACAATTAATTAAAAATGCTACATTAGAGGAAGGATGTACAGTCTTGAGCAGGAAATGTAAAAGAATATTTTAGATGTGCACCAATGCAGAAATTACAATAACAGTAATACTTCAGTAGCAGTAACATACTTTTATGTGCATTCGTACATACAAATCTAACTATATTTTGTGGATCTTACCTCTCAAATCAGAATCAAACTTAAAATTAAAAGCTGAGTCAGTCTCAGGGGATGCTATTAGTCCTCAATGTTACAGAGGCAAATTCAGGATGTTTACATTTTTGTTAGAAACATAAAAACAGTTATCCAGGATCTGAATGAAAGAATATTATCTGATTTGTCTCAACTGAAAAATACCAGTATCTAAAAGGCTTTAATTCAATGCAATAAAATGCTAATGAATTAGTGCCCCTGAGAAAAGCACTGCTCTGTGGCTTCGGCTAATATAAGTAATTCTGGGATGAAAAATTAAGTCTTTTGCATCTTTGGAGATCATGAGTAATAGGAAAAGGAAAACAAAAAAGAGAAGTAAACATCACAACAGAATAACATCTGCCCTATCTTACAACACACACTGTACAACAGTATTTCACACAAAAGTTTTCATTTATGAGACAATGAACCAAAATCTTTAGAACGGATCCATATATTTAATGAACATATGGTAAACAAGAACAACATAAAAAAAGCCCAGTTCTGAATTCTGTACCTAGATTAAACTCCTACTTCATTCAAGGGGAGTTTTGCCTAAGATAAGATTTCAGGACTAGGCCACCAGGCTTATACAACAATACAAAACAGCAAATGCTTGCATTTAACCCTCCACATCCTTTTCCCTCTGTCAGTTAAGTTTTCTTCATTACTTGTGCAGTTCCACATAAGGATACAGCAGAATCCATTGCAATTCATTATTAACCAATTATTACTACACTATTATCACAGTAATCACTGGAAGAAAAAAAGACAGCCATACACATTCTACTCAGTGGTAAATTTTGGCAAATTCTGTCTTCTGGATGGTGAATCTCTGTGTACGTAGCTGGTGTTGAGCATTTTGCAGGTCAGAGGGAACACACAATGGATGTGGCTTCCTTTCTTAAGGAACTAACAATTGCAAGAGAGTACTTTGCCTCAAAGCTTTGCTTTTGGAAGTGCCTTAGAAATAGCAGTGATGTAATGGCTATAATAATGACATTATTTGTACTCTACATTGACAACAGACAAACAAATTCCACAATGTATCACTGTATTCCAGTGGCGTCACTATGCAACTTAAATAAGGAATAACAAGATATAATATATATATACTAAAAAAAAAAGGTGGTGGTGGGGAAGAAGGAGGCATACTGGTTTACTTTTCTGCATCTTTATGCTTAAGGATGTTTTACACATCCAATTTTCTTTAATTTCATTTCAGATTAATAACTAGGTAGGAACAAGATAGGTGAACCTTAAAACCTGAACATTTTTAAAACATGAAAAGAAGACCCATTCTGCCTTTGCCTTCAAATTCTGTTGTCTGAATTCACAACTCCTGCTGATAAATGTGTAAGTAGAGTCACAGACACCAAAATGACAATAAAATTATGTCTCTTTCAGTGCTAATATGCACCTATATGAGTACATACAATAACTTCATTCCAATGTTTTGTCATTCAATGTAAGGAGCATTAAAATTGAATATATTTTGCCTAAATAATTAACTGTGCTAAAAGGACCTTAACAGGAAGAATGATATAATCTGGTTGCCTAACAGTATAATGACCTTACTTGTCTGAGGATTTAAACACACAAATGGACATTTCTTAAACAAACATACACAGAAAAAGAATTACAGATTCTCCAGTAGGTTTTGTAATAATGTACAATTGAAAAGACGAAAGAATTTATTTATACAAAAAAAAAAAAAAAAAAAATCAGCTAAAACTTGTTAAGGTGATGGAATTAATGTTTCTAGTATTTCCAGCCCTCTTAAAACCTTAAATTCTCTGAGATTACCATGACACCATTCATTAAATCCTACTCTATATACCTGGGGAAGTTTGACAATAGCAAAATGTGAAATCAGGTCTGCTAGTTTAATGCAACTGTTCACTTTTTAACTTATGCCTCCAATTTAATTGATTAAAACTCTTCACAGCATCATGTGTGCTTCTTAGCACACAGGGTGAGGGCAAAGATGAAAGCATTTTATGCTCCATTTTGCTATTCATTCTGCTTCACCAATGAAGAGCACACCATGTCTTGAAAAGTACTCATATATATGTTAGAAATCCATATTTAAAAAAAGATAATATGAATGATGCAAAGGAAGGTGAACTGTGGTTCACTGGAGACAAAGGAAGCTTTGAATGCATTACATAAAAGAAACACGGATTATTCAAAAGCTTTTTCACACCTCACAATTTTAGTAAAGATCATTTTAATTTTGGAAAAAAGTAGGATTTGAACTCTATATCTATTTAAACTTATTCGTTCTAATATAAGCTACTATTCATCTACAGACAATATATAGGTTACAGCACATTTCTCCCCTATATTTTTCTTGTATATCATAAGACAAATGTTTCTGATGACTCTACTTAGGCATTGCTTTCACAACATCTGCTTCAATATATTAACAAAAAAAAAATCAGAATACAGAAAGACAGCAGAGGCAGAATGTACATGTAAAGTAATTACAAAAGGTAACTTTACTACATTTTCACATTAAGCAACATGTGGGAGTGCCAAAGGGAATTTCAGCTGCTCTGGTCAAATACTGCCACTTTAGCTTGGAGAAAATTTATAGTAGGTGGAACCCAGGCCTTCACTTTGTGACGCCACTGCTATGATCAATGGAAAGAATGCTTGGAGCCTGATCATCTCTAAATCTAAAACAAAGACACATCATGCACTTTGACCTGTACCTTTACTTGCATGGCCTGTATGAAAGAAAAATAAAGGGAAAAAAACATAAGTAAAAGCGATGAAAAGATGACAATTTCACAAGTTAGTAATAAACTTACAGCTTTATCAGGACAATAAAAATATAAGTTTGTAGCTAAACCAACAGACTGTAAGTGTATAATCAAATAAGATCTTTGTAAAATTTTTATTCACTTTAATCCTTATTAAGTGATTGAACTTCAGAATTTATCTGTCACTATTCAGCACTACCATTTGTTGCTTCAGCACATAAGGAAGTACATCTAGTAGGCACACACATCAATATACTAATGACTGCACCTTTTCCCAATATTTTTGAAAGGAGGAAGTTGTCTGGAACCCTGGATAGTCCAATAATGAAAAATATTCACATATTTTTCCATATATGTGAAACCAAAACAGTTCTTTCTACCTCTTTTCTCCACCAAAATATGACTGAGAAAAATTATGTTTAAAAACAGAAATTAAACTATCACCGTGAAGATGCAGCATTTCATTTATAGATGTATTTTCTATACATCTATACAAAAGAGATGTATTTTCCCATTGCATAGCTCATTACTGTTTTGAAGACAGTCTGAGAGAACTTAAACTCATATCTCTCAGCAGTACCCATTTTGAGAACACTATTATAAACTCAACTATATCTCTCATACATACGGGTTTTTTCCTGTTTGTTATATTAATACCATAAAACACTTAAATAAACAGGTATTCCATAGTCAATACTATATTATCATTGTGTCAGGCAATCTTAAGAAGATAACAAAAAAACATGTAGTTATAGTAAAATGGCAAAGAAATTCAACTGTTACTCAGAAGAATCCTTGACCAGGCATGGGAAAATACTATAGAAAAAACATTGGTTAAAAATAAACAGAAAAATCATAAACAAAAACAATCTCCTCCTTCTGTGATAGCTCTAATAGCAACTTTGTTTTCTTGTGATACTTGAACTAGCCTCAAAATGTTGAAGCCAAGCTATTATTAAAATCTTTTATACCCTATTGTATTTATATCACATAGTGAAGAAAACCAGCTACAAGTCAAGAAAGACTGAAAGACTAACCATCATTAACCATCTTAGAGTCTTCAATACCTTAATGAGACAAATAGCAAATTTTAATTGAAATTTTCAATTGTGTGATATATGTAGAGGCTGCACAGACATGGCTCAGCAGATATATACTGAGGGTATGTAAAGACAAGATATTTCGTTTATTAAAGTTGACCATAAAAGTAATCCAGTAACGATTTACCATATTATATCTAAAAGAAACATATTCTCTGCAATTGAAATAGTTTGAAAGATGAGATTAAAAATGACTGCAGAAAATACTAACATGACATCCTCTAAGTAATGGTAAAAATGGAAATAATATGTATTACATATTACAAATGGGCACAAAACACAATGTTGTTTCATAATACAAACTCGGATTTTACGACTGCCTCAAACTTCCATAATAGTTCTATCCAAATGATTTTTAAAAACAGACACAAAAAATTAATAATGAGGACCAGTCAATGAAAACTGCAGTAAGATATGCAAGTGTTTACCACCTGAGGTCATATATTCAGCCACACATTCATTTAGGTTACAAAACTTACACAGAAAAATTGCCCGCATATGTATTACACATTTATTATGTACATGTGAATGTATACATTTAATTTATATCAATTAACTGTAAAACACAATAGGACATCATTGCATCTTAAAAAAACCACTATTTTATCAACAAACCTACGAAGGGTTCAAAAATAACAGATTAGTGGAGCTGAATGTGTTTAAATTCTCCATTTCAACGCTTCTATCACAAATCTGTTATTTCAATGCAATCTATGTTACCAGTCTCTCTCAGACTGAAAGTTCTCTAACTTACCATTCCCCTCCGAGCAATCTGCTGCCATTTTTTTAGAAAAGAAAAATTAAAAAACTTGCTCAGCTGTAAATACATTTATTTGAGAAAATATTAACAAAGTTAGTGTTGTATAATCAAAATACAATGGGTACCTAATCAATTTATTGATTGGAATGATGAATCATTTGTTACCATTGCTATTAGCTACTGATAAATAATGTAATCATAATCCTTCATCCTCTGCATATTTTTTTTTCTGCATATGGTATGTAAAGATAAAGAGGAAAGTGTTAATTATTCTGTTAGCATATTACTTTCTGAGCTGAATGTTAATATTAAAGCAAGAAATTATAAAAATAATGTTCCCTAATATCCTCTACTGATTATTCTCTGAGGATATAAATATATATCCAACCTGGTAAGAAACTCGGACATTCAGTTACTTAGAGAATTTCTTGTTTATTCTGAACTATGCATTCTTAAAAAAAATTATTCAGATTTAAATGTATGCTTTAATGAATGCATTAGTTTTATTTCACATTATATATTGTGAAATTGTATCAATTTCATGCTTAGAAACCATATATAGAAAACCAATACAATACTTCTAAAAGATGCCTCATGTATTGTGTCATGGTGTTTAAGTCATAATAAACCAAATTACTATCTACTCCTGCAGATATGAAAATATTAATAAAATATTCAGTAATGAACAATACAATCTTTTATTTCTTCCTATATTAGCAATAACCATGCACAGTGTCTTTTAAGATTTGATGTTAAAGTTTTTAAAAAATAATGTGCATATAAAATAATTTATAACATCCCTGTACTGCATACCCATATGAAGAAACATGCATTTGCATATGCATCTACATCTCTGTTACGTATAAATATATTTATAAAAGTATTTATACATCATGTATCTTTATATTCAAATATACACAACAGTCATTTGAAAATGTAATCTCAAAATGGAATTCTTTCACATTTGGGTCATATAGATTCTTGATTTTAAATTCTGGTGATTCTATCCAAATCAGAGCAGTATGAGGAAAACTATTCTGTATTTTGCAAAGATTTGTTTTGTCATTCCTGCCATGCCAGACTGACTTAAATATGACACTATCAGTTTACATCATATTATCCTATTACCAGTACTGCAGCCAGACACAATTTAGATTAAATATGAGTCACCTGATTCTAATCTATCATGTTTTTAAAAAAGTACATCTAATTCTTGGCTACTCAGGCCAATTCTAATGTATAAATGTTGAAGTATATGTATTAAATGTCTGTATAGTGATTGCCGTATGATGAAAGTACAGATCTATGTTAGACTGGTTTTGTGCAATTGATCATCAAATAGCTTGGACTATGTTCACTACTCATCTCACTAAGGAGGATAAAACAAATGGCTCAATTCTGTCATACAATCTTAAGGAGCTGCATCTTGAAAGCAAGAAAACATATAAAAAAAAATTCCTTTTCTCCAAATAGGAGAGGCTCTATATAGTTTGAATTGCTGCTTAGTGCCAGTTATGAACTCATGATGAGCAGAAAATGTGTTATTGTTGCTTGTAAACTTCCCAATATCAGGATTCGGCTTAAGCAGATCTCAGAGCTTAAAAAAAAAAAAAAGAATAAATAACAGAAAAGAAGCATTTTTTCTTAAAAGAGAATTAAGAAATGTAATGGCACATTTTATCTGATTCTCTATTGTCTAAAGTTGGACTTACAGCAGCTACGTTACAGAGTCAAAATGTAGTGAAATACAAAACAATAAACCCCACCACTTCTCTAGAACACTTTCAAAATAGGATTACTCCAAACACGTTACAAATATGAATAAAATAAAGGGTTCTTTGCTGCACTTAGCAATGCCTATTTGGTATTAGACTTCAACTATCCTGAAGGCAAGCTTCCTCAGCTAATGTCAAAGCGGCATTTTTTTACCTTGACAACATGCATTTTCTCTATTTACAGGTAACAAACGTACTTTCCAGCCACCATGTCGGTATCTTGTCATATTTGAAAATGAGCAAAGAAGAAATTAATGTGATCATTAATAAGAACCAAGCAAAACAGCGCACATGGCATGCTATATGTATGAATAAAGAGGTATACGCAAAGGCAGCGTTCCTCCATCAAAGTTGAGAGAACAATATTGATTGATGTTCACAAGAAAAAGATAAGGCAACCAAAGTTTCTTCACTTGCTTTTATAAAAGCCTACCTTTTTTACCTTTTTTTTTTCTTCTGAAAAAGCAACAACCCATATTGTATATTACAACCCATCTCTTGTACGTGTAACTTTTTCAAATCAAGACCTTTATTTTAATCTTGTGTCTTTGACTGTTTACCAGGTAACTCTCAGGTACGTAGCCTATATTTTGCATAGTAGTTGTCATGTCTATAATTAAGAAGCAAAACTGTATTTTCTTTCTTCTACCAGCACAGCAGTTGCAATCTGAGTAGATTTTTAGAGCCTTCTTACAATATACAAAACACATGCTGAAGATTTAACTGACTGATCCAGATATTTTTATTAACTTACTTTAGACATTTTGCTCTTGGTGTCTCCTGTTAAAAATGCCAAATTGTTGATTTCATTCTGAATCACAAAATTTTGTTCTTCTCTTTTGAAATTCTAAAAAGTGGGGGGGGAAAAAAATCACCAGAAGTTTACTTCACCTGCATGTACCACATTTATGTTTAAAGACAGAATGAAATGGAAGAAAAAGTATACTTCTTGTCTTACATGTGATTTACACCACAGGATAAAAACTTCAGCTACCATTCGAAAGAGTTCATCAGAATCTGCATCTGGTTTCTTCAGCCAATTTGCTCTAAATTCAAAATGAAGAGAAATTGAAGAGAAGACATTTAAAATAGGACAACCAAATATAAGAAGCTCTATTTAATAGATCAGGTTAAATTTGTATAGTTAATCATGGAATTTATTGAGAATCACTTCAATTTTACATGACCATGGTTAGAAAAACCATTGTAATGGCAATTTTACTCATCTCCAACAAAACTTTGAATTTTTGGCTACTCGTTTCTGCCTGCTCCTCCTCTGCACCATGCCAACACATGTTTTTTGTGCCTATTCTGTGAATGTGACTAGAAGACAGACCTGGTTGAAAGGGAAAACTCTGAGTATTTGTCTATTTCTTGCCCCCCCCCCCCCCCCCCCTTAAAACTCTGTTATCAAAGCTTTGTGTTGATCCAAAAGAGAATACTATAATGAGGAGCAGAGGAATAGTATAAGGAAAGGAATCAGTGGATAGAGCTGTAAGGACTGACTGACTGCTTCAATTGGTTTATTACTGCAGCCCAGGAACCAACACAACTTCAGTCTGGGTCTGTCTGCACAAGGGTGCTCAGAAAACTTGGGCAAATTAACTAATTAGATGCAGACCTCTTAAATGTCTCTAAAATGCATTAATATGACCATACATGAAGTGGACATCTGACAGCAGACATGGAAGGAATTATTACATTATAATTTATACTCATGAACTCTTCCTAGCTGGATTTCTCCATATCCCAGTTAAATCTGTGTTTTTTAAAAAATTGAAGCGTTTCCTTGCCAACAAGGTCTGAAATAGCAAAAACTTGAATTCATCTAGAAGAAGCAAATAATTCTTGATGTAAATTGGTTCACAGCATAAATGTTCATGTATCCATTGAAAATTATCCTAACTAGCCCAATATGTACTAACACCTAGAAATATAAGTGGACAATGATTATGTACAGAAGAACAATATTGTTAAGGATAGGATTAAGATACTATAGCTACTGAGGTACTATAGATACTTCAGATGCTCTTCTGAAGAGCGTCTTGGGGTCATGCTATGAGGCAAAGGAAAGGGGAAGTGTAGGCACAGAATAATCCTTCAATAAATGGTTGAGAAAAAACTGGTAATTCCAAAGGCAATACAATGTTGTGCAAACACTTTTTGTTTCCCTCTTGAAAAAACAACGCAAAAGATTAACATCTTTGTGGTATTATCTACAAATAGAATGATTCAATTGAGGCAAAACAGGTTTTCACTCCTTCATTAACGGTTAAGGGGTTTAGCCATTTTTTAATTTTTGAAAGGCATATCCATTTGTAACATCATTGGGCTGCAGTAGCATATATAACAAATTTGGTCAGTATATGGCTTCTCAATGATAATTAGTGCAGTTACAATACAACTAAATAAGTCAAATACCTGTGAGAAAAAGGTGTGAATTCAAGGTACATCATTCTATAAGTTAAGAATCTAAAATACTTAGGATCTGATGCTCAGCATAACATTAAATGCATTGTGTTCTTTCTGATTATGTGATCATGGACTCTAGTACATTAACTAATACATATGAATTTAATTATTAGTTTTTATTTACCTGTTGTTGTCTACATAACGTATCAACATTGGATAGAAGGCATAAAGATCTCTACAAAGAACAGCAAACTCATCAAGAATCAGTAGCTCAGCTTCCTGGGTGTCACTTTTACTATCTGCTTTCAGTTGTTCCTCCTCCATCACGATCTTTATAGCTTTCTTCTTCAGTTTCTCCAGTGTTGGAATAAAGTGAGTTTTCAGCAGATCAGGCCTGGCTTTGCTGATGATGGGTTGAGCATAAACTATACATAAAATACAAATAATCCTATGATTTAAGCACAATTGATGTTTTTCATGGTACTAATATGAGCTATGCAGTTCTAGAAAACATAAAGGTCATACTGCTTCACATATGTCTGGAGCATTGTGAATGTATTAATAAAACTATGAATATAGCTTTGTACAACTGTGTGTATTGAGAGATTAAAAGCTAGTTACTGGGAATTTAGATAAGTATTTCAGTCACGTCAATTAAACTACCGTGGTTTTGGCGAGTCGCGTGTCTCTGAGAACTTAAAGTAGGGATAGAGACACTAAAATCCTTACAAAAATGCTCTTGGGTTTTTTTTGTGTGTGAGGGTTTTTTTTTGTTTGTTTGGTTTTTTTTATATATATACAATTTCAGAAAATAATCAGAAGAATAGTTCTGGAAGAATTCCTTTACCTCTTTTTGCCTTGGGCAAGCTAAAATGCAGAGAATGAATGACTAGTTCAAGATCGTAGATCTATTTTGTACAAGCATTAGTAATAAAATGCAGAACACCTGAGTCAAAAATCCTTTGAAGAACCACACTAGTACATCATCTCCTTACTCAGATAAGCAATAACTACAAAACTGCAAGCAGTGGTCTCTACAATTAAGTAACAGAGTTCTTACTAATTTTAAATGCAATCCTTATTATTATTATTAAAGACTTTCCTGTATTTAAAATAACACTGAAAACCCAGTACCAAAGGGGGATTAAAATTTAGCAGGGAATTATTACCTTTACACATATTTTCTTGAATCACCTTATTGCATATTATACTCTTAATATGCAATATTAAAATCTTTATACGGTTTAAAAGGGATGGTAAAATTTCAAACCCGAGAATTTCAGATAGCTAGCTACTAAATATTACAGGACATTTTGAGAAATTTTCCTGCTCATTTAATAGCCGGTACAGTTACTCCAGCAAAGCGACTGATTCTGAATTTGGGTTACTCCTGGAATTATTTCACTATGTACACTTTTTTCCCTTTTGTCCCAATATTTCATAAACAGAATTCACAGCACTTACACCCTCTGCTATAATACACAGTTCTTAGGTGTTTTGAAAATCAACGGAATTCATCACTCCAAATTAAACACTAAGGCTCTTATACAGCACATGAAGACATTAAGATTTTTAAAATCCATTATGTTGTACAGAAAGCTCTCTGCTTAAGTGATGCTACAATGCATGTATAAAAATAATATATTTTTTTAAAATCTATTATTGTTACTTATCTACTCTTTATCATTCTTTCCTTTTGTTTTTTTTGTTACAATTTATTATTATATCACTGGGTAATATGGTGAAGTGTATCAAAGTAATTAAATATTATAAGGTACAATATTTACCGCACCTGCAATTCTTTTCATCCAAGATGCTTCATCTATTCCCAGATTGTTGTTAATGATTTTCAGAATGTTTCCAAGAATGATGCTCAGATGCTCAGATGTTATCATTGTACAACAAGGCCCAGCACTTTGAGGAACACTCTCAGACCCTCTTTCCCACCAGTAGGATAAATAGTTGCATAGCATGGGTAAGATAACCTCGATTACATGAGGCATTTCAGTGTATCGTGCTCCAGACTCTGCTAAATCATTAATTTCCTTTATTAGTCCATCCAGCTGGGGGATCTCTGGACACATCTCTTCTACTGTATCAGGCATACCTAAAACTGCAAGTGCAGAAAGCAAAAGATTTGTTAACGAAATAAAAGAGAATGTCCAGGTTCATCTATGTTAAAAGCCTAAATGCAAATAACACTGTCACTCAGGGTTTTTTTCTGTCACCATCTTGGGCAGACATAACTATAGTAAGGCTTTGGAGTATGCACAGGTATATATCTCATCTCATCTCATAAATTATATCTTTCTGATGATATGCATATGTTTGTGGGTTATTTTTTGCATGAGGAACAGTACTTACTTGCTCTTTCTCTTGCACTTTTTGTGTTGAAGACAGACAATGGGTTATAATGGTTGAGAGAAGGTTCAAGGAATGCTACTGGAATGGCTGCTGCAAGAGATGCTAAGCATTCACCAAGTGCAGGACGCTGCCTGTATATAAGACACACAAAAAGTTACCTGAGAGGAAAGGGCTTTCAATATCTAGCATGCATTATAAAGCAGCATTAACATTTATTAGTTTATCTTTTTAATACATTAGGAACGACTTGAAAATTAGAATATTACTCACATAAACAGAATTACTGGAAATAACAGTAGTATAAAGAAACAATTTTTTTTAAAAAAACAACCTCCACCAAGTATTGTGTATTAAAGGTAAAGTGCTCCACAGTGCAACTACAGACTATAGAACACATGCCTAGAATATGCACAAAGAATAATTCAGTAACTTATAATTCTTAATTAATCTATATAATTCTTATTATACCTTTGGTTTGCTTAAACAAGTAAATGTATATGATCAACAGGAAATTGTTTAGGCAGTCATACCTTTTTAAAGATTTCACTTATTTTCTGTTTATATATATATTTCTTTTGCTTCATACTTCTTCATACTTTTGCTTCATATTTACGTAGTAAAATTATGAGAAATACTACTGCTACTTATCAAAAATTGATTTAATGACTTTATGGCATTCTGTGTGGCATGTTCTGAAGGGCAAATTTGCATTCCTCCATACAACCTTCCCATGTTCCTATTTGTCTGTTCTGTGCTAGCACTAAAACTCAGATAGCATCTTGATAAGCTGGATGAAGGAACTGGTACAGCTGAAATCAAACTTCACCATAAAAACAAAACTAACCAAGCCAAATCAACAGCAACAAAACATGCTCATCATCTGGCTGCAGATATGCTATTTACCAGCAAAAAGAAATTCACATATTACTCTGTTTCAAGGGTGAATGTTCATTAGTTCTCTGTACAGAATTACGACAGTTTACAGCCATCCACAGAAATGGAAAATGCAGAAATCAATTATCACAAAATTAAAAAGAAACTATGTGTTCCACCTATAGTTCTATGTCATTTTCCTTACATTCTGACCATACATATAGTGTACATTTTGCAACAGAATACATGATACATTGATATCACAGGTAGCAACCACAGAACATCTAATTAAAAAAAAAAACCTGATAATGTTAGAATTCCTACTAAATTAGAGAACAGCAATGTTGTCTTCCAATTTAAATTGTAATTAAGATGCATCATTATATATATGGGAGATTTTATAAATTTTCATAAAAGGGAAACTTTATAACGTCTTTGCCATCTGTTGGATCAAGAGGGAAAAACTTGGTGTATATATATATAATCATATATACACAAACACATATTAAAAAGTAATTTGAAAAGACAACATCAAATGTACTGAGGCTACTCCCATGCATGAGAATGTCATAATGCATATCCATCTTTCTATATGAAAGGAGGATACCAAGGAGCCCAAAGAAGTGAAGATGAACAATTATACAACAAGGCTAAGGAAATTACTGTAACTATACAGATATTTTCTGTCATATGGAAGTCCTAAATATAAGAAACCAAGGGAAAGCCCAAGTTTTGTAATTAGAAAAGATAAAAAGACTATCAGAGCAGATAGTCACTGACATAAAAAGCAAGTAATATAAAATAAATCACTCGGATCCCTGAGTGATTCAATAGAATTAATGGAGTAAATGGCACTTAAAGAAAAGCCAGATTAACCCTTCAGACAATATATGTTAAGAAGACAACTAAATAAAAACATTCACTCCAAAAAATGAGTAACTGTCAGAGCTGATGTGCAAGTCTTGGAGGAAGTGGAAAACACTTGAAATATAATCAAATCAATCTATACTTTGAAAATTTTTTATAATGGACTTTCTTGCATCTTTGGCAGGCTTCATTTTGAGAACCCTCAAAGAGGTCAAATCGAAGTCTTTGAACATCTGGATATGTACCGTATGACAATACAGAAATTAATTTTGTCATATTTATGTATATACATAAAAAGTTCTATAATTTCTTAACATGCAGAAATCTGTATTTCATATTACTGATACAGATATTTCATAATTTGTGCTAAAAATCCTTTGGAAATGTGTTTCTACAAAAAAAAAAACAGGAAAAGACCAAGACACCATAAATGGACATACAACTTTTGGGTACCAGGTATGAAAGGGAGTTTTCAACTGCAAATTTAGGACCTAAATTTCTGATGCAGTTAATAAAAAAGGAATAGGTACCTTGGTATAGAATTCATAGTCAGAATGCCTATAGCAATAATACTGCAACAATACTACAAGTTTTTATATATATATACATACACACACATATATCTCTAATTCTATATATTTTAGAGATAGATATATATATATATATAGCTAGTAGAGCATGGTGGCTGGAAGTAGTCAAGGACTACTGTGTTTTGCATCCAGTCCTCAACATTTATAAACCACATAGGCATTTAGAAAAGAAAGGTCCACAGAGGAATCAGAAACATTTTCAACATACTAAACAAGCTAAATACTCTTTGTACAAAGATAAAACCTTTGACAATTGAAGTTTGTCACAACAAGGCAGCAGCAAGAATCCAGTTTAGCATTAGTCCTGAACCACAGCAGCCAGAAGTCTTGTAGAATCATCTGAACTATTTCAGCCATGAAAAGTGATATTCATCTATGAAAAGTGAACTGTGACTCATCCTGCAATGGAAGGTAAAAATGTCCCTGCCAAATTCACTAGGAAAAACCCTGCACTTTGACCCTAAATCTCAGGATTTTTAAATTTGAGTAACTGTTCAAGTCAACTCAATCATTCACTTCTAAGTTTTGCTGAAACATTGAGCAATTTGTTTGAAGCCCTACCTCTCACCTAGACACTGATGTCCGCCTACTCAGGCTCTTAGTGAGACTAGTGAAAACCAAACTAAATGAAATCCACAGTTGGAAACCTCTCACACAGCCTTAGGAGACTAATTAATTTCTTTGGCTATATCTGATCTGATCATGCTTTCCTTCAAGAAGACAACTGCATTAGGAAAAGGGAACGCTGCTAACGTCAGCGTTTAATGTAATTAACTGTCCAGTGCTTATAGCTTTTGCCAATCAAGCAAAGAGTGTGCTATGAGCTCTTCTCATTGAAAGGCAGCTCAAAAACAATCACATTTTATTTCCTGTGAAAAGATCCTGACTTCTAGTTAGAGTAGGGGCAAGGCTTTTCCTATCAATCTGTGTCAAAGAGTACTTAAAACTTTCAAACACAGAAAAAGAAGAAAGAAAGAGTATAGCTTTGTAATTTAGTGATGGACTAATGACTAAATGACTGAATGTGGACATACACAAGAACGAGCTTGTGCACACATGTACATGCATGTAAAGTGGGAGGAAAGACACTCTGTTCACCAGATTTTGCATGAATTCCTGAATAAACTCTGGAAGGAAGTGGAAACCAGTGTTCCTTATACTATGCAAACCCTCTTCTAACCAGACTAGAGAGCTCTATTTCCTCCAGTTTAGTCTCTCTATTAAGCCCTGTGGATCTTAAACTTTTCATTATAAGAAAAATCATGAAAAGTGCCTAACCTAAAGCCTTCAAAAGCATAAGGAAGGTTATGATTACCTCAGCTCCTGTCTTGTGATAGACCAACAATTAGGGTCCTCTTTTTGGAAGTAGCAGATAGGGATTTGAGTCTCTTTCAATGGAAGAGGATCTAAAAATCCAGGACTTGGAACATATCATAGCAACTAGATGCTGTAAGGAATCGTAGACCCTGCTCTTTTTTAAGTGTAAGTAACTGGTAAAGTGGTTTCCTTTGTAAAGGCTGTCAGAATGCTCTATGTATGCTCAGGACAACTATTTTGAGACCTCTTTACAGACTTAGGTGTGAGACAGACACAGCCTACTTGTGGTACTCCGCCTACTTACCACAGCAACAGTAGCCAAACTTCAGGAACCTTAATGGCAACCCATGGAAAAATTTAGTTTTCCCTATGAGAAAAATAAACTCCCTGCAGATACACTGCCATATCCAGGATGAGTAGTTTGGGTTTTTTTGTGTGTGGAATTGAACTCTCAGGTACAGGCAACCACATTCCAGCTATAGTGTATTTTATACATGTTCATGCTCTTTCAGATTCACCTTCCATTCAAGCTGCTATATTACCTAAACAACACACTTATAAAGAAGAGAAAATTTTACATGCTGAGTTTTTCACTCAATACCTTTCAACATAGATGTTCTTCCCAGTCCCAAGGGAATAAAGGCTACAAAGAATTCTGTAACATGAAACTTGTACATCACCCACTGGAGGAAAATAAGAAGTAGATGATCAGTATTTGTTCAACTAAAAACTACTTTCCAAATATTAAACATCTGTTTTATGCAATCTCAAAAAATGGTGCCTAAAACTTTTAGCATGTGTATCACTGAACATTCTAGGCTGTCAATACTCCACACATGTTATTTATCTTCTATTTCTCTGATACCCCATCTGTCATCTACATTTATTCCAAAACCTAACAGATCATGAGACATTTCAAGAGGTCAGCAGATACTTGCTAACAAGATATTGCAGTTTATCACACTTGCAGAGCACCATTTTAAGATAAACCAAATCAGTCTGTGTGTCTAACCTCTAGGAATATGGTATAAAGGCTCCCCAACTTTTCAAAGAAAGTATTTTTATGGCTATCAATCTTTTAATTATCTTCTGTTTTGCAAATGTGATCACCCAAATATATACACAATGTTTGAACAGCATATTGCTGAATCTCAAGGAGGCATTTCATGAATTTTAAACTAAATAATGCTAAAAATAAAGAAAAATTATATTAAAAGAAATACAGCGGTTTTCAAATGTGAGAAAAAAACACAAGTAATAATGAGTTGCCTTCTTTGATCTAATGAATTAAAAACATGTAACAAAAATAAGCATAATTTAATTTTCTATAGGAAATTAGTCTTACCCACACAGCTGGTAAGAGAGCACTTAAGGGGAAATTTTAATTTCCCTCTGTCAGTGTTTGCAGAAATATTGTACATAATAAACTTGAAACTTACTATTATTTTTAAACACACAATAGAAATAAGGTACTATGCGGCTCATTTCAGATTTCATGTTGGAAATGTGTGTTACTGAAAACAGAATTTCATTCTTTGAATTCATGCAATCATTACTAAAAAGCATTTGCATTATTATAACACAAGGAACTTCAAAAATAAAATAAAAGACTTACAAAGTAAATCAATTCCAAACTGATATTGTGAAATATGTTCAAAAATGGATGTCAGAATCGGTAACAATGCTACTGTAGTATAATTAATATTCTGTGAAACACCCTTGATTTGTGTTCGTGAATGGGTAAATTTTCCAAGTTTAAGATTTTCTGAAGTTTTTTCAAGGTCTTCAGCTGCGTTTTCAAAAAAGGCACGCAGTCCAGCTTTGACAAGCTCAGATCCTGATTTCATAACGGTTCTGAAAAATAATAAAGGAAAAAAAATAACTTTGTCCTGATCATTAGTAGTTGCATAGATATATATGTACATGCTAGTTACATTCTATCAGTCTTTGAATATACACACACATATTAGTGAACTTCACATTATGAATTGAAAGGACAGTTATATCTACTCAGTAGTATAAGTAACAATGAGCTTGGAGTATTTTATACAAAATAATAACAACAAAGAACTTGCATCCTTCAGTCTTGTCTTCCTAGTTTTTGTGATGTTCTTCCAAGTAACATAATGCCTTCTTAGCAAACATCATAGGTGGTAAGAAAGCTCCTCCATATAATATGCTCAAGAAAAATACCTATTAATCCCTAAATGTTTATGGGAGCCACAAGAACTAGGTATGCAAGTCAGGATACATGCTTACCTATTTTTCAAAGCACCCTAAATCTAGAAAATGTGACTGCAATACCAGCATCACAGTCCCATTCCTTAATTTTTTTTGCGCTCTTCTCCAACCCCTTAGTGAAGCTTTTCAGTGTCATTACTCACAACTGTCAGGCTGCTGTATAACATAATCAGGCCAGAAAACAGCTCAAATGAGAAAACGATCTTGGCCTGTTTCGAATTACATAAGCATTTAAATGGCAAAGAGCAAAAGTTAGTAAATGTAACTATGCCCATATATTAATACATTCTGCATACTTCTAATGACATTTTTTCTAATATGCACTAAAGTGTCTCTATAGGTATCAATACCTGCAGTTCCAAAGTTTGTGTCATTTATATCTCCCAATATCTTCAAATGCCCTTGGAAAGGGTGACAAGTTTTCAGTGTTTTAATGGCAGATATTGAACAGAAAAATGTAGATGAAACCCTTTAGATGAAATTTGCTAATATGGAGGTCAGGATCTGAATTATTAATACAACTAATATCATCAATTAGGAATAAAGAATAAAAAAACCCAGAAACAATCCAACTGCTCCTGAAAAGCTCTGTGAAACACATGTGGTTTGCAGCTCTGGTACAAATGTTGCAAACTTACCGTGTGTCAAGAGACTGAGCTAAGATGTGCAGGCAGTTCACCATTGTAGCAGAATCACTACCTGGTTAGAAAGAGATATCATGAGAGCACAATAGTATTGAAAATGTAGGATAATCTAATGATCTAAAACATCATTATTGGAGATGCACAGGTTAAACAAGTCATGATGTGTCTCCCACCTTAGGTCACTGGAGAGAGAGTTAGGTCTGGTTCTAGAATAACTTTCAATTTCTTGAGTCTATACAAGAACTAAAAAGAATAACTAGTGTCTGCTTACGGCTCATTGTCATCACTTGACCCTGCAACATTCTGAACTTTGTACCTTGTAGTACCTACATTTCTTTTATAATTTTCTTACCAATACCTTTTTCTCAGAGGTACGTTGTTTTTCCCTACATGGCCCTTACTTACTGAGAAATTAAACTACTGAAATCAACAGTTCGATGACAGAAATCAAAACAATTAGTGTAAGCTGACTTTTGAAAAGCTAAAAGTAACTGCAGAGGCATGAAATTTTTTTTAAAAGGAGTCTAAAGATCCTAGAAGCTGCTAATTGTCCTGCTTCAACACTTTACATATTCTATTAACTGTTCGCTTCAGAGCCATATTCAAGGCACTCACTAATTGTACTGGAAGTTTATGCATCATTTTATAGAATTTTGGCTATAGCTTGTGAAATGCTTCAGGTAAGACAGAAGCAATGGTTATACATTCTTTATATTTTTAACTTTACGAAGATCTTTCTTAACAACTTACCAAAAAGTGAGATCCTATGTCTAACAAGAGCAGCTAGTTTGCAGAACAGGCTAAAGTAGAAAAGAACAGAAAGAGCAAGACAAGACAAAGATTAAAGATTTATTTAGAATGAGGTAAAGAGTAGTAGGAATAGGAAAGACAAACCACAACATAGTTCCTGGAAAGTGTATTTTGAATCATACATGATGATAACAGTCAGTCAAGTAGCTGCATTAAGCAGAATAACTTTTTGAAGGTTTCGAAGTCTCTCATTTTCTGAGCTTCGCTACTTCAGAGATAACTTGAAATGGGAAACTTTTTTTTCATTACAGTGGTTTCCAACAATTGCATCTTATATGGTTGAGTCATTCTTTATGGCTATTATTTCTGAATAAGAACTTTTTTTGTAAGAACAAAACTGAGTAAAATTTTAGTGGTTTACTTGGCATTCTGCAGGAAATAAAAGTTACAAATTTTCAAACTATTTAAAACAATTTTCAAAGATACCCTTTGTAAATAAATAAATTTGTTTAGCCACTGCTAATAAGATGAATCTTGAAACATATTCAGACTACAAGAGCTTCTCGCAAGTATGTCAGAAACTTGTGTATCTAACCTATCTGTCAAAATAATAAGACAACTAAGAGAAAGGAAAAATTACCAACTCTGTAAAGATTAAAGGGACTACTTTTAACTTCTAAAACCAAAGACAGCTAGGCAGACTTGTTTATCATCTATACTATACTTTACAAATGGAATTTGGACATAACAAAATGAAGAAAATATACCTTAGGAAATGGTATGGTCTGTTACTAAGAACAGATTGTCATTGCTATCTTCACAGTAGTAGGGAAATAATATACCTCCTATAAGATGAAAATAACTGATAGCCATGTTTCTTAATGAAGAATGGGCAAAGAATTATAAGGTATTTCTGAATGTATGAAAGCAGATATGCAGGCTAGACATCTAACTTCCTTCATTTGCCTTTGTAAAGGCATTTTGTACAACCCTAGTAAGCATCTTTCTGGCTTTAATAAGTTGATCTGACTGACTTCAGGGAAGTAATAGGAGTATGCAGAGAGGAAGCATGAAATTGAAATGAAATGAAACTCCATCCTCCTTAACCTAAGCTGACTTCCTTCAGCTATTGGAGGACAACCTTACACATTTGTATATAATATATCTGAAAGCTCAGTAAAACAGAATCTTAGTGATTTAACACTCACTCTTAGAGGCAACCGCTATATAAGGACTACCACCCACCTAGAAGATGGAAAAAGGCAGCCAATAATAATTTAGAGAACTGCAAAAATCACTGGAAGATACACTGAAGAATGGAATCTAGGAAGTTCAGTGCTAGGCTTGATTTTATGTAACAATAAGTAACCTTTAATTTCAAATTTTGACTCTACTATTCTGTTGGAAAAAGTAATCAACTTTGGTTAACATCGTGAAGGAAAGCAAAAGGAATTTGAAAACCTGACAGTTAAAGTAAGAAAGCTTGAGAGTAAAATACAGTTTTGAAAGATTAGGATACAAAATTTCCCAAATAACTGGCAGCACACCTTTAAGGGGGAGAAAAAAGTGGCAACAAATATGATAGATGACAGTCATAGTTAAAGTATACTAAATATTAGTTTTAAAATTTTAATTGCAGAAAAATGAAATTCTTTTGTAAAGGCAACACATTATAAATTAAAAGGCAACTGTCTCTTTTTAATTGAGTTTTCTAGAATAACTTGAAGTCATATGGCTAATTCCAACCAAATCTGAAACAGTACAGACATCTAAGAACTATTAAATTCCAGCAATTTTTGTGCGGGGTAGAAGTAACTTTGTATAGAAGGGACAATCCATAATTACCCCTAAAAAGCTGCATCATGGTATTTTCACATTTTTGATACCTGAAAATTTAAATGTGAGACTATTTATATGACTGAACAGTGGGATAAACTCTAGGCAGAAACCGCCATCAACAAAGAAACACAAACTCATCAGAAACAATTATTAGTTCCATTCCTTGCAGAATCATTTATTAATGTTTCTGATGTTATCATCCAAAATTGTCTATTGTAATATATATATAATTAATATATGTACTTCATTCTTTAATTATATATTAAAGAGTACTAAAATGAGGAATTTATTCATTCACTGCCATTTTGATACAGAATACACTATTCACTTTCTATCTGAGGAAACTGATCTTTTGACCTATCTCTCTCTTTATGCTAAGAAAAGACCTTCAATTATCTATATAGTACCCTCCTGTGTATATCTTAATTTTCTACTTACCTTGCTACCATTTCCTTTTCCTTATTTGATGCATATCCACTGCTACTGAGTGATTTTGTTGGAGAAGACAGGAAGTAGAGGCAGTGATTTGTAAAGTACTGATCAACTAATGGTAAAAGAACCTAAGAAATACAGATACAAAATGTATTTTTCACAGAGCATAATGGTAAACGTAGCAACATCGCTCTGATTGGTCATAGTTCATTCAAAGAATTTTAGAAGTTCTGTAACTGTTGTATTTTCTCATTTAAGACACAAAGTCATATAAATTAAAAACTTAAATGTTACAATTTTACTTAAAAGTTACATAAATAATAAACAGTTACACAGATTATCTGTTTTGGATCTTATATTGCAGCCTTACTCTTCTCACATTCAACAGTGATAAATGTCACTGAACTAAGAGGACCCTTCCTCTCCACTATTTACATAACTGTTTGGTACAGATATAAAGGGAGAGGACTTTTGGGTTTTTTTAAGATCCTAAATTAAAACCTAAATGTTTCTTACTTCAAATCTGATTATTGACATTTTTCTTATTATACACAGATGTGTATGATATTACTATACATAGGAATACTTCCTCTTAATTAGATGATACTGTGCACTTCAGTGATATACTGAGGCAAAATTTTTCAGCAATAATTTATATGCTCATCAAGAGTATTTAATTTCACGTATAAATAAGCTGCCTTTTAATTTCTATGTTCCTTCTCATGTAGGAGCAGATACATTGAAATATTTTAAAATGTTTGAATCCATCACATATATTGAAATATTTTGGAAGATGTTTTCAAATATCTGTTAGCAACATTTAATTGATTACTTACCATGAAAAAAAATGGGAAAGATGTATTTCTTTTACCTGAAAAGCAGCCTACCATTACAAATTTCCATGTTCTGTATAAATGAATGCATATGTACATTACTTGAAATACTAAATCACTCACTTTGGCAAAGAATTTTATTTCTTGGTCATGTGGAGATTTTTCAGTTTTTCCACTGGTTACAATGGCTTCTGCAAGGATACAATCAAGGCAGACATGAATAAGAAGTCTTCTAATAATAAATAACACAACAGCTCTTTGATATAGCCTTGTAAACTTAGCCTCGCTGAAATGCAAATAAGCAGCAGAAACAGTTTAGCAAGTTACAGATGTCAAAGAATTCAACCTGCAAACTAAAACACAGAATTTGTTTCTTAAATGCAATAAAAATATTCATTGCTACAAATTTAAACATATCAGTCTGAATATTTAAATATAAACAATTTTAACTATTTTCAAAATTCAATCTGAGCTTACCCAAATGCGCAATGAACTCTTGAGCAGAATCAACATATTTTAAAATTTTCTTCAGAAACTTAAAGGCAAACCTCTTTTCCATGGATGAAGCATCCAACTCCATGTCATTCACACCCCTGTTTCAGAAAGCATTAAGATAAATAGCATTGATGATGAGAGTAATACAAAGGATGACAGTACTATGAAGTATTCCATTCCTTATTACCTTTTAATTATGGTAAATTCTCATAAAAAGGAGAAAATGACCTTCCATAGCAACTCTTACTTACCAACTACATCCAAGAAATGTTAAAATCAGTTCAAGTTTCTCTAAGGCACTGGATTAATGAAACCTACCTCACTGAAATTCTAAAACTCTTTAGGATCACAGGAAAATGTAGATTGCAAGGAACCTCCAAATGACATGTGATCCAAGACCCATCTCAAAGCAAAGCCAAATCCAAAGTTAGATCAGGTTGCTCAGAACCTCGCCCAATAATGTACTGAGTATCTTCAAGGACTGAAATTTCATAATGACTCTGGAGAGCCAACTATAATGATTGACCACCCTCTCTGTGAAAAAATAAGGGTGACATATTTTCATATATCTAACTGGGATTTCCTTTGTAACAGCTTGTTACATTTGAGGAGACAGTGTTTACCTCATCATCTCTATAATCTTGCATTAAGTAGCTGAAGACAGTGGTAAAATCCCATTGTAGCCTGCTGGTTTAATACTGAAAAAATCTAGCCTCTCCTCAGAGCCTGTCCTGGTACGACATGCAAGCCAATCCTTGAAGCATCTTGGTGGCCCTCCACTTGATTAACTCTTTAGTCAATGTCTTTCTTAACATTGGTGAACCAAAAACTGGACAACACCCTCCTGATAATTTGGTATGTATTAACAGCTATGTATGGTTGACAGACATCTCCTGCTGCCTCACCCTCATAGGGAAAATGCAACTATTTATCTCTATTTTAGTGAGATCATTGTAAATATTGTCTTTTTGTGTTTATAATAAGTCATAGTTGTAAGACATTAGTTACTTTTCTAAATATTCAAAGACATCGGTAGTTGTGTTAAATAACAAAGATGACATAAAAAAAATTTGTAGAGGTTTAAAGATGCTTAACAAAATACCATGTCGTTTCTAACATATACTTGAGTAAGGCCTGAGATTTATCTGTATGTCATGAAAACCCAAAACTTCTTCAAAAGTGTTCACAACAGAGAAAGAGGAGCAAAAATCAAAACAGAAGCAGATGGTATATGTAAAGTACACACACTGTGCCACCTGTACATTTCCAATTATAAAGAATTTCTGTGTTTTAGTGATCAGTGCAACATTTTTAAGAATTACATTCTGGAGATGTGATAATTGCAAGCAGTACTTCAAATGATTTTATACATATATACTTAAAATACACACATACTCATCTGAAGAAAACACTGAAAAGGGGTAATCTTGATTCACCCTGATACAGACGACTACTGCAAACCCTTTGCCCATACCCCATAAAGAGTTTGAACAGGCTTTTTCAAGTTGATTTGCCCCATCAGTTAACACTGAAAACATTGCCTTCACAACCTGAACAGATGCAGCTGCAAAGAGATATTAAAACTACTACTTGAGCAATTCCATTGGTGTTTCAAAGGACCATTCATTTGCAGGAACTAAACTTGCTTTCCTTATTCAACAGCTCTAACACAATTGTGGAGGATATAAAAATGTTTGGTGGCATACCTACATTTTGGTTTCAGGCTGAGAGCTTACATATGGGGCAGGGAGGAATTCTTCTCTGTAGTAATGCAGAAATGTATATTTAGAGCTGCCTTCTAATATCTCAAGAAATGTTATTAATTATTGAAGCCAAGGAAGTTACCTTTGGCAGATTCTAATAATTGATTTGTATAAATTTCTGAGTGTATATTTTCATCAGAGACACAGACATGAAAAGCAGAAATAAATGAAAATAAGTGAGATCTGATTCTATGCAGGTACACAAAAATTTTCCCATGAATACAGTTTAGTTTACAAAAATGCTTAATGCCAGCAAACCTGCAGTTTCCTATGTGCTCAGACATCTCACACACAAAAGAAGATGACAGTTATAGTATAGTAACTCACAATTCCATCATGTAAAGGCAAAAATACAGTATAATAAGTTATTTTAATTTCATTGACAGTTTAGGTCCCCACAGGCCAGCTAGTTCCAGACACAGCAATTCAAGTTAGGGTATACCCAATGAAGTGTGCGCTTCTGCTTGAGCAGAAGTTAAGGGTGAAATGCCTACAAAATTGCCACTTTGCCTTACTGCTTCACAGAACTCAAACTAACATTCTTCTAAAAAACTGGATTAAAAAGTACTTTTATATAGATGTGTTTCAGTATCAGATTTATTTTCCCATGAACCTTACTGGCACTGCTGGCTGCTATTTTAGAAGTTTTGAATCATGTTTGTTACACTATTGTTGCACTTTGTATTTACTATGATCACATACTTATTTAAAATGTTACCTGTCTACACTATTTCAGAAGGGACTTGAACAGAAAAAATTACAAGGATTCTGATTTACAGAAGAGACATCAAATGGTAATTATGTTAATAAATAACAGACTGCAGTGAGATAAGGAGAATCATCATGGTTTATGCACTGAATGTAAGCAAGTATCTCAAAAAAATGTGGAACTTACCGAGATATGACTATACCATTGACTTGAAGGAACTTAAACAGCTCTTGTGCCTTTTCACGGTCCCGTGATTTCTCCTTTGCTGTCAATGTGTCGTAAGGTACCAATAAAGGATGACTACCTCCACCTTTAGTAAATTGAAAGAACTGTAAGTTATTCTACTGTAAGATTTATTTTGCTTCAAGTACAAAAAGAAACTATTCAATTTTGATGGTCTTACACTGCCTTATTACAGCCTGTTCCTTCTCTCCCATTCTCCTTGTCTTTTTTGTGTGGTTAAAGGGTTCTGGCTTACCTTTGCTTTCCAACTCCATTTTCTTCTTTTTGGCCCATATATTATGGTAGTTCTCTGCCATTACCTCAACCATTCCCTACATTACCATCAGAAAAAACAAGACGCAAAATTAAAAGGTGACAAAAATTCTGTAAATCTGCATAATTTTACAGTCTTGAGTAAAGTCTACATTCTTGTGGTAAAGCAACATCACGGTTAAGTGTCATTTCTGCATTCAGCTGTTCTTCGAAGTCAGCACAGGCACAGGATACACAAGTATCGCATGCTGTTCACAGCCCCTTCCCTAGCTTCATGGTAAATTTTTCTAGGAACTCAGGAAGCAGCAGTGAAATAAACAAGAGAAACCTCTTATTTAAATATGTAAATAGTATGGCACGTACCTTTCTACAACAGCAGAACACAACCACAGTCACAAATACATTCAAAAAACCTGAAAAAACTCAACTCAGTAATAATAAAGCCCCAAATCTATTCATTCTTTTCAGCACAGTATATGCAAAACACAAATACAAACCTGAAGCTCCCTAGAAAGCACCACATTAGAGAGATCAAGTGGCGCTGGGCTATACCCATTTCCCTGTGGGGGAAAAAAAAAGAGAATTATTGTCAGATAAAAGAATCAAATATTCAACTACAACATCTCTGTTGTTGAGCAGAGTTACACCATAATCAAGTTGTTGATTAGAGTAACATTTTTAAATTTTCTTGGAGAAACTGTGTTCACATTTTGTTTTGCAATGCACTGAAGACACACCAGATGATTAACAGAATGCACCTGATGATGTGGAAATAAGAAGGCTGCTGCAGACACTTAGATCTCTCTATTCATAACAGATGGTGAACTGCTAAGAACTATGCTTTTCAGCCTACAAGAGGAGACCAATCATGAGGCATACAAGATGTGCCTTGAAAACATGACAGAATAATGTGGCAACAGCCTGAATGAACTATATACTAAAAACAAGACATCACAACAAAAGGTTAAACAGGTTATTGTCTTGAGGAACTTACAGACTAAGGAAAAGGAGGAGTACAATGTATTTATGCATGTATTTAAATGTTTAAAGTGTGAAAGCTCCAGTGCAACAAACATACTAGGCATATGTTGAACATGAACAGTGACATACAAATCAGTGATTTCAATCATGTACTGAAGTTAAACATGTATTGATGTCCTCTACTGAAATCATGTCTTTATTATGCATGTTCTTGGGCAGGAAGGCCCTGCTGCAGAACAGGTTCTACTGGCTGAAAGCAGAGATGCCAGACAGGACTCCCTGTAAGGGAGTGAAGTTTGCTGAAGAGGTAAGAAATGCTAAAGTACCATCTGGTAACAGAGTGCTCAGGGGCTACTTTTGGTAAGCAAAAGTGGTGCTGGGGAATGAACCCAACACAGGTTTAAGGTGCCTGATGTTCACAAGATCAGTACTGGTGCAATTTGTATGTAAGGAATCAGCTTGTGGCACATCTTTGGGCACTCCTTGCAGAACTGCTTATGGTGGTAGGACTCTGCCCAATGCATTGCTCATTAAAACTCACTATATTTAAGCACAATTTAATTCACCTCAAGGGGTACAATAAAAGTTCCCCAACACTTGCCATAGTTTTAAACAGCTTTTTCCGCTCCAAGACACAGAGATATTGAGCAGCAGACTCGATGTGTTATTACAAAAAACTAGAAATGAAAAAAATAGTCTATATCACATCAAAATGCTAGGTGCTATATAATTACCTGCAAATTTTGCCTGTAGATTTAACAAAAAGTATTAAATGCACAATCTTATTTGTCAGTCGTAATTATAATCTTGACAAAAGCTGATAGATCTCGACTCCCTTAACCGAACTAGCAGTAGTTTTGTAGAGGCACAATAGTCAGGCCAAGAACTCCTCCAGAAAATCCACAAAGGAGCGGAGTGACCCAGTAAGCCTCAATGCACCTGAGCTTGGAACAGGATCGTAAAATTAACACATGAATAGAAATTGATCTTTCCAAGACTTATTTATCAAGGAACAAAGAAAGGTGTGGCTACAAGGAGTCTCATGCATACCTTCCTATTGTGGGCAATTTGACTACAAGCCAACCTCATAAATATGACAGCTTAAGTGAGCCACCAAGTGGCTGAACGGTGGTGATCTCCCCCTGAGCTGGGACACCCCTTAAGGTTGCTCCTCAAGGCAGAAACATTTTACCAGCAACAGACCTTTGGATGAGTCCAATTCAAGCTTTCACTAAATTACAATTGGACACCACACCAGTGACTCTCCCTTTGAGTAGGGACATATCTCAAGGTTTGAGATTCCTTACCTGACACCAAGACACCCTTCCTTACCCAAGGTGGATTTGCAACAGCTCCTTGGTAAGTGACTGACAGCATGCTAAATTAATACTAACGAAATCCATGTAGTTAATTCCTTTAGACATAAACCATTGTCCACCTGAGACTAAGACTGGACCTAGCCACACCAAAGCTTGATCAGGAGTTTAGAAAGCACAAGGGTCTACTCTGAACCTCATGACTCAATGGAAGGATTTCCATACTCTTTATTTTTCTTCCATTAGACATAAACCGTTGTCCAAGTCTCAGGTTGGACCTAGCTGGATTTTAAAAAGCAAGGGGGTGTACTCTGAACCTTATGACTCAGCGGGAGGACGTCTCTTAGTCTTTGTGTCTCTGGTCTCTGTGTAAATCATTCTAGCTCTATTTATTTTATATGTTTCATCCACATAGCAAGTGATAGAGTGAATCTTGCCATTGAACTTTGTTAAGTCACACTTCTACTTTATATTCATATTAAAACTACTTTTGCTAATATCTTTAACAGTGATTCTTTGACCGACCCTAAATCACTCCTTTGGAACACCAAAAAAAAAATACTAGATTTATTTATTATAAAATAAAAGGCTATAAATGCTCTTCTATTTTGTCTTTGAATGACTGTATGTAAACTCTCTTCAAGTCTTCTGAGAAAATGAAGAGATACGGTCTATGACAGCCTTATTGTCTTAAAAGTTGTCTTTTTGCAGTCCTTTCTTTGGTGTTACTGCACAATTCTTATTAGTGACATGACTTCCAATCTCAAAACTGTAACATTGAAAGTTCATTAAAAGGAACCTAAATTAACATCATTTGCAATGATTTCTTAGTAAACTAACAAATAAGCCTGTTGCTTTCCAAATTCAAGCAATTGCACATTACCTGGCTAGACTGAGATATGCTGCGGAGCTTTTCATTTTCACGCTGATGTATTATTGCTTCTCCTCCTTCCTTGGTCCTTTCTAGGCTCCACCCCATGGCCAACATGGTTTTCAGTGATTCTCTGGCAGGCCAACGATAAATTTCCTTTTCCTTTGAAGAAAATAATGTAAAATTTATCTGTATTTAGCAAGTAGCAAAACTCAATAAAAATATCCTGTCCTTCCCTATGATTTGCCACATGCCACAGAAGTAAACAAAATTTGTACACTATATCTGAAGACACTTTATAGTTCTTTTAACATTTTTTTTCTTTTATTCTTAGTGGCATTTATTGCTAGGATATGTGTTACAAACTAACAACACTCAAGTGAGCTCTGGAGTAATAATGTAGTTTGTATCTGGAAACTTACTGATTCCTCCAGCCCAAAATAATACAAAATTGCTGGCACTACAAGTGCTATAAAATTAATTAGGCAAGTATATACATCGGAATGCATCAGCCCACATGGCTTTTTTTAGTCTTCCTATATTTTGATCCATTCATGGATACATAACATTACTGATCTATACATCTCTCCATATAAATACAGGTATCGATAAAAAATTAGGGAATGGCCTGCTTTCCAACACTTCTTTGAAAAGTAAAAGTGTTATAGAAAATCTTCAAAGTTGTGGCAAAGGAAATTCTGAGTAAGTCATATCAAGACTTCTCAAATCAGCCAAATAAAAGTATTTTAGTTCTTAACATAAATAAGAATTTTTATGACAGTTACTTCACAAGACAGTTGTTATGGAGAGATCTCATTTCCAGGTTCAAAAGTTCTAATCCGAAACAATTCAGAAAATTATCTTTGAACTACTTTAATAACAACTCAACCAACAATACTTCAGCTCCTCTCCAAAGATATCAAAGCAATTTACAAAGCTTGAGAAATTAAACTTTTTGAATCCCTCTTATTTTTTGTTATCTCCGTTTTCTGAGCAGGAAAAGTGTGGTAAAGGACGACAAATGTCATTGACTTATTTGAGTCACCCTATGAATCACTGCAAAAATATGTCACAGAATTCAAATTTTCACTATTCTGACAACTAGAAGACATTCATGCCTAGGCAAGAAATTAAAATAAAATATGTTTTTCCCCATTTTCAACTGAAGCAACTCCTACCCTTTCTTTAATTTTTTCTACCATCTTTCTTGAAGACAAAATTACCTTCAGATATGGTAAAATACACTCATCTAAAACCCGGGAGTTGCTGCCAGCCATTACTCATCCATGAAGGCCTGAAACCCCTGTGATTGTGTATTGATACTTTGAATACAAATTGGCCCAGGTCTATGAAGACTGCCTAATGGAAGCAAATTATACAGCACTGTGTAAGATTAAGTAAACCAACCACTTCAGCATTTAGATGTGCTATTCCTAACTGTAAGAATTCTAGTTTGTCTCTATTCCTTTTATAGCATATATTTGAAATGGATTTTTAAAAGTTCACAAATCAATCTACTTCGTATTAATGCAGCTGAAATCTCGTCTATTACCTTTTCAGTTAAAGTTTTGAAAGGTCTTATTAATGGATGAGTCTTCATATTTTCATCCAGTGAAACACCGTATTTCCACCCACTATTAGTCTGAAAAAAAAAACAAAAAACTGAGATGAGAACAACATAGATGAGTAACAGCAAATTGGCCAGTTTAGTTCATGTTGAACTGCTAATCTATCCCAACAGCTACTCAGTGCCACAGAAATTTCTGTTAAAAAGGCATGCACCCATCTGTGGATACAACAGAACAAAACATGGCCCAAACAGACTTACACACCATCTATGAGCAGTAAGTCTCACGCAACCAGTTCTGCGCCTCATATACATTGGCCCCTTTCAAATGGAGTCATGCATGAGCCACACTGGCTAATATAAAAAATGTGGCTCTGTTCTGTGGGAGGATAAAGTCTGCCACACAGAGAAGAGAGTGTAACAGATCAAGCACTAAAGAACATAACTTTAATTAATCCTTTGCCTTAAACGATATTAATTGAAACTGATGGTTTTAATGTGTGTATATTTACATATCCATACATACATATATATTTCTCTACAAATTTGCATGCATAGCCCCACACAACATAATTGTTATTTCTATATAAATGTTCTATAAAATTTCTAACAATTTTTTATTATTTTTAATAATAAATTACTTAACCCTAACTCTATCTTTTCCTTGAATGACAGGTTAAAAATTCATACTTGTGTTGAATGAGTTACAGCTAAACACTTCCAACACAGTTATAAAAAATTGCAACAACTCCATCAAACTTAACTCTAAAAGTTATGTTTATTAGCATTAAGATCTATCTGCAAAATGTAATGCTAAAAAGGCCTTTATTAAATGTTTCACTGTAACACTAAGAAGCTATTAAAAAAATCATAAAATCACAGAATAGTTGGAAGGGACCTTTAAAGACCATCTAGTTCCAATCCCCCTGCCACGGGCAGGGACACCTTCCACTAGACCAGGTTGCTCACAGCCCCATCCAGCCTGGCCTTGAACACTTCCAGGGAGGGGGCATCCACAGCTTCTCTGGGCAACCTGTTCCAGTGCCTCACCACCCTCATAGTGAAGAATTTCTTCCTTATATCTAATCTCAATCTACCCTCTTTCAGTTTAAAGCCATTCCCCCTTGTCTTATCACCACATGCCCTTTTTAAAAGTCCCTCTCCAGCTTTCTTGTAGGACCCTTTAGGTACTGAAAGGGTGCTCTAAGGTCTTCCCAGAGTCTTCTCTTCTTCAGGCCAAACAATCCCAACTCTTAGCCTTCCTCCATAGGAGAGGTGCTCCAGCCCTCTGATCATCTTCATGGCCCTCCTGTATACTTGCTCCAGCAGGTCCATGTCCTTCTTATGTTGGGAGCCCCAGAGATGAACGCAGTACTGCAGGTGGGGTCTCACGAGAGCAGAGGGGGAGAATCACCTCTCTCGACCTGCTGGCCATGCTTCTTTTGATGCAGCCCAGGATTCGGTTGGCCTTCTGGGCTGCAAGTGCACATTGCGGGGTCCTGTTGAGCTTCTCATCAACCAACACCCCCAACTCTTTCTCGTCAGGGCTGCTCTCAATCCATTCTCTGTCCAGCCTGTATTTGTGCTTGGAATTGCCTCAGCTCATGTGCAGGACTTTATACTTGACTTTGTTGAACTTTATGACATTTGCATGGGCCCACTTCTTAGGCCTGTCAAGGTCCCTCTGGATGGCATCCCTTCCCTCCAGTACATAGACCGCACCACACAGCTTGCTGTCATCAGCAAACCTACTTAGGGTGCACACACAATCCCACTGTCCATGCTGCCAACAAAGATGTTAAATAGTGCTGGTCCCAATACCAACCCCTGAGGAATGCCATTTATCACTGGTCTCCAAGTGGGACATTGAGCCACTGACCACAGCCATCCATTTGATTGTGACCATCCAGCCAATTCCTTATCCAACAAGTGGTCCACCCATCAAATCCATGTATCTCCTATTTAGAGACAAGTATGTCATGCGGAACAGATGACATCAGTTGCTCTTCCCTTATCCACCGATGCTGTAACCCTGTTGCAGAAGGCCACTGTATTTGTCAGGCATGATTTGCCCTTAGTGAAGCCATGTTGGCTGTCACCAATCACCTCCTTATTTTCCATGTGCCTTAACATAGTTTCCAGGAGGATCTGCTCCATGATCTTGCTGGGCACTGAGGTGAGACTGACCAGCCTGTAGTTTCCCAGGTCTTCCTTATTTCCCCTTTTAAAAATGGGGATTATGTTTCCCCTTTTCCAGGCTGTGGGAACTTCATCACCACCTCCAGGGCTCTGCAATCCTTCTTGAAGCTCCTCAGGCTGCTTCTGGCTGTATATTGGTGCCCACATGAAGCAACAGCAGTGGATAATAGTCAGTGGACTGTATGAGGCTAGGTAGTCTTTTGGTAACGTCTCTGATACGAGACCCCAGTAAGCAGTACACCACCCTAAAGAGCACATCAGGCTGGCTAACGAGGGCCTCTGTACCTCTCAGAAGACAGTTGCCTACCACTATCACCTGTTGTCTTTTCATAATTGTGCTAGTTGTTATATAACAGACGGATTGGGCTGCTTCACTCAGCTCCGGTATCTCTCCTGATGTGATGGGTCTCTCCTCCTCATCTGGCAGAGCAGCAAAGAGGTTCCGCAAGGGCACCTCAGGCTTTGGGGGAAGTCTCTTCCTCCTGCAGGTCCTTGCCATTATGGTCTTCCATTCTTCTGCATTATTGGTTCCCCTCTCTTTTGTGTGCACTGGTGAGGGAGTTTTTGGCTGCTTGCAGTGGGTCCACTACAGAATGTACTCAGAACCAGCTATCTAACACCTTCTCAGCCTCACTGATGTTATGCAGCCTTCTCACGGCCTCCTGCAGCTCAACTACCTGCTGCAGACTGTCTTCCACATGGGCACACCCTTTGCAGGCAGGTCTGCTGCCTGTCCCTGCCCCAGCAGAAAGGTCTAGGCACTGCCTGCAGCCTGAGGTCTGTACCACAGCCTCTCCCTTCAGCAGCTCTGCCAGGGTGGAGGCATCAGCCACCACTGGGGTAGATCATGCAGACCCTGCAGCTGCAGTCTTGGCTCTCAGGTGAGTGCCCACCATTCTGCCATGAGGGTCAGGTAGGATGAGCACCCTTGACCTGTGCAATAGACACAGAGTGGTGGTTGTTGGGTTCTGTAGACTTCAAGTCTGTGCTTGGCCAGTGGAACATCCCTTCTTCAAAGCGGTGCCCTGCCTGCACGCTCCCCCGTGTGAACTGCCGCACTGCACCCTGGCCACTGGTGCCCCCCAGGGCTGCACTTTGTGGAAGCGGGGCTTGTTGCCCTTACTCCTGGCCCTGCTCACACCACCTCAGTTGCTCTCTTGTGAGCTTCCAGCTTGCATGTCACAAGTGGGTCTCAATGCTCCCCTGGGGTCTCCCTGGTGCAGCAAAGTTAGTATATATTGTCATAGCCATTTTGAAGAAGTGAAACAGAAACACAACACAGTGACGGAACACTTGGAAAATTATAGAGGAAATCAATACATAACAGCCTTCTTAAAGCTAAAAAGAAAGAAAAGCTATAACTACATGTTCTGAAATAAGAAAAAAGGACATTAGACTTCCCAGGTACTCTCTTAGATCACAAAGCTGCTGCACTAAAATTGAATCTCTGACTCCCAGCCAAAAAACATCATTACCAGGAAAAATGAAGCTAAGATCTATATATTCTTACTTTATTAACGAAAAGAAAACCCAACCCAACCCAAATGCCCCTTTTGTATTCACCTCAAATCTTTTTACTAATAAATTCTGGCCACTTAGAAAAAGTGACAAAAGTTAATGCATTTTCTTGAGCAAAAGTTTCTTGCACATATACCTAAAGAAATATGCAGAAATTAATACACTCTGAACAAGGGCCTATCAGTGAAACCGTCCAATTTTTGTTTCAATATTCACCCCAGGTATTATTTTCTAGTTCTTTTCTGACAGTTGCCAGTCTTAAAATAATTCCTACCTTATCAAAGGCCCATTTGTCATGGGAGTGTTCAGCATACTTGCTGACAATATACTCCAACTTTTCAGGAAGTACAAGGCTGTAAACAAAGTGGAGTAAGGTCATTCAGTCATAAATTTCTGCAGTCTTATTTATGAAAAAAAATGTCAGTATAAAACAGCACTAATCAAAACACATCACCTCCAGATGAAGGCAAGACATTTGGCTTTGCATTTTCATTTTTGTTAGAAGAAATGCCTCAAAACAAAGCAGAGTTATTATGGCATTTACAGGGAATCTTCAGATACATAACAGTTGCACTTATTAGCCACTGAAATCACAAAAAACAAAACCTGCTTCACCATAACCTATGGGTTTTTCTTGGTAATTCTTAATATAGGATAATGTTACTATGGATGTTTCTCATTGCATAATAACGGAGGGGTAACACTTCAATAGCAAGAATCAACTAGTGATCCTTAAGTTTTGAATATAAAAGTATTAGAAATCTGTATTTTAAAAGCAGAAGATTACTGGGAAGACAAAATCTCTATTAAATGACCACACACGATCTGCTTATTTTGCCATATCAAGTTGCTACAGATCAATTCTCAAAACTAAGTGAATATTTTATAAAATCGGACAATAGACAAATTGAATATGAGATTTTTATGTTCTTGTACCATTTGTCCTAAGCAAAGTATAAATAATGACAGTATCAAACATATTACAGGTGTATATATTCCAAACATTTGAAGTATTAGGTGATAGGGTACATAATAAGTATAGAATTTACTATGCACTCTGCAGATACAACATGGAATTAATCTACTTCTGTGCATTGCTGAGAATATGAGAAGAATATGTTTTATATCTGGCAAACCGGATATGTTGCAGTGAAGGAAGAAAGCAGGTGGAAGCAAAAATCCCTACACTACTTCTGAAAGGAACTAATATCATTAACAAGTCAGTCAACAGCCAACTCTCCCTACAGAGCAGCAAAATAATGTTAATAAGAAACAGCATAAAAATATTTAAGGAAAGGAAATTAATATGATTTATATGACTCACTTTGCTGTGCTGACAGGTTTGGGATCAAAATTTCCTTCTGGATCCACTGAAGTCTGCTTTTCCAAAGTTGACCTACTACGTGTATCTAAATAATCAGGGGGTAAGGCACCAGCTATAGCACTTAGACAAGGCAAAGCCATTCGAAAGAGCTCTGGATCATACTTCTGCAGGAGAGATAGGAACTGGTTGGAAAATCCAACAGAAAAAAACATGCAAAATGTTAGTGAAAACCAAACAGCCATACATACAAATATTAGAAGATGCAAACAAACAGTAAAGCACATTTTAAAATTAGGTGTAGAGCAAAAAGTATTGCTACATGGCATCTATTTTTCTTGATATCAACTTGACACATTTTTAAGACTACTCAAATTAACATAAGAGTATGCTGACACTTGTATAAGTATATACAATACAAGTATGACTCTTAAGCTTTCTTCGGGTCATTAAGGACCACACAGGAAGCATCAGGGGTTGTTTGCCTAGTTACAAAGCAATAACATCTATAACATATAATAAAGTTCTAACTTAGTTATTAGCTCTAAAAAGACTAATTCCTATCTTAACTGCAGAAGCCATTGTAATTTCTTCCTCTTTTCCCCTTATCTATTTCAGTTTAAATCATTCTAGTTAATGGAAACCATGTTTTACTGTAGCAAAGTCAGTTCACTATTTTTCAAAATTTTCCTGCTAAGAGGTGAACTAGCACAGCTGCTCTTCTAAACAGTAACGTTAACTCGGGAAAGAACATTGGAGTATTTGATACATAAAAATATAAGGTGGAGTTACATTTGAGGAATCTAAGTAACTTGCCATGAAACATATTCAAGGTCAATTGTTACATACTGGATTATAAAAAACATGTGCTAGAGGAAGTAGCAGTAGACCACTGTAGGCCACAGTCCTTCTTTCAGCTCTGAAACAACATTCTTATTATGCTTAGGAAAAAAAAACAAACAAAAAACACTTCTCTATCTTTTAGATTCCCCATCTGTAAAATGGGCATAATAATAATGGCTTTTGAAGGCTTTAAGGTCTACTAATAAACACTACAGTGAAAGAGCTTGATGCTGTTATAATTATTTAATAGATTTCTTCTCAGATAGCACAGACCTTAATGTTACAACACAGGCACCAATCAAACATCTATAGAAAAAAAATATCTGCAAAAATATTTCTTTTGCTTGATAATTAGAAATAGAAAGACTGTATGCTTCTATAAATCTGAATGACAACTTTTTGTCAAGAAAATGCTGAATAACAATTTTAAGGTCCATTGAAAATACTTGCTGACAAAATTATATGTTTATATCACTGCAAGCAGAATGCTTACAATTTTGAGGATTTAACTTCCTCTAGTTTCATTTCAACATTCTTTAGTGTGTATGGCACAAACAAAAGAAGTGAGATCACAGGGTAATGCTTCCATTAAACAGCTGGAAACCATGGAAATAACAAACCTATAAATACCTCAGTACAAATGAACAATGGAGAATACTATAGCTCAGCAGATTTACAGAACTCTTCTTTCATTGGACTAACAAACTTTTACAGAAAAATGAAAATGTTATTATAGAGGGCCACCAATATTTGCAGAAACATATCATCTTCATTTGTCTTTAAAAAACTAAGATGCACTAATTGGAAATATTTCATTGTGTCAGGCACTCTTGACAATCTTTGCACTTGTGACAGCAGTAATGACAGAGGTAAATGTCACTAAAATCAAATACAAATAAGGCTTAAAAAGCCATTTTAAAATAATGCAGAGACCACATTCCTTTCCATACTATAAATCAGAATGCCTAGAGAAGCAATCATCTACATCTGTTGATTAGAACTGGAACATAAATTCAGTGAGATGCAATGAAAACATCTGTTATTGTCCCATAGTGAGAACCTGATTTTTGAGCCAAATCAAGTACAAAAAGTGTTTACTCAATAAGGCATTTCTCCTATCAGAAACGTAACATTTTCTTACTTGGAGAAAAAAAAAAAATGAGTAAGTGAAAAAATTCTATTACATTTGGAACAGGAAAATGCAAAAAATATTTATTTTTAAGAATAATCACTTTTTTCTTAAGCTGGGCAACAACCAGAAAACTAACAAATTACAAGTGTATGTTGGAAAATAGACAATGTAAATTTACTGTGCATACATAAACAATTTGACAAGCATATAGAGACATTTCTCACAATTGTTATGGCAGTAAAAAGTATTCTAAAAAGTTTAGTAGATCTAAGATACGAAAGGAGACAACGCTGCCTTGTTAGTGCAGCAAGCAATCTGCCTCATTACCATTGTAAGGCTATATAGGTATATCAGGACAAGGATTTGACATTTCATTAGTTTGGAGAAAATATTCCAAGATTCAGCATTCAATTATTCATTAGAAAGTTACTTCATTAGCAGCATATTAGGTAAAGAATTGTTAAAATAGAAACTTTCTGCATTTGGCTTGGCAAATTGTCATTGTAATCCTTTTATAGACATCCCATACTGTAATGTGAATTACAGTCATTACCTTATGAGACAAGGAATCAAATATTCCCCAGAAAAGTTTTTCAGTTAAATGTAATTCTTCTTCTGCTGCAATTCCATAGCTTCCCATTCCTGAAGGCAGACAATAATATTTCCAGCACTGCTCATAGTGATTTGTCAGAAGCTAGATTTTCAAGAAAATAAAAATGCATGTAAAACATTGGTATTTAACAAAACAACATACTGGTTAGTGAAGTCTGAATTGTCAGTATCTGTTTAAACAGTTACATGAGTATTACTGTTTATTTCTGTCTCTCCATTTCTAATGGCTCATAAAAATGCCTTTTTTTTCTTCTTCTTCTTTTTCTTTTTGGGAGAGCAGCAGAGTCCATGCTGTGAAAGTATAAAGCCTGTATTATCCCCAGTTGCTGTTGAGGGATTCTCAGTGATGACAGAGTAGTGAAATTACAAAATTTCATGATTGTCACCATTTGAGTACAGATTAGCTCACAGGACACAAACAGAGACAATGAAATGGGTATAAACCAGGACATGTCAGATTCTGGCGAAGTTTTACAAATTCAAATTGATTTTATGTCTGTCAGTTGCAGTTGATGGCCTCAGTATTATTTGAAACACTGCAAAAGATGCCTGCAGTACACCCTTTTAAACGTGTCTGCTCATCTCTGGAAAAACCTATGGAAAGAGCTATTTTACAGACAATCTGTAACATACCAGTTAAAGAGTTAGTGTATACAATTATTGGTGCACTTCCCACATATTTTCAAAATTCTACTCATTTTTTCTTCTTTAGAACTAAAAATTCCTATCCCATGGAAAATTCTAAAATTTCTTTTAGCATCAGACTAAAATCTTGACATTTTTATTTTTACTGCAATTTTGTTTAGGAAGGGGAAATAGTAATATAAAAAAAGAAAACACTCCTCTTAACCATGCTCTCACTCTATAATTTCCCAAAATTACTGATGTTCCAGAATATGTCTGTGAATCTGGCAGGTCTGCTTTAAAGTATGACAGAATTTCAATTCTGCCATAAGATGACCTGCAGACCTAAGATCAGACTCTTTCATCGCAATGGGAGCAGGAGGGAAACCTGACAGAAAAATTCAAAATAAAAGTTATCTCTCATCTCACAACTGTAATTCTCTACAGAACAAGCAGATGGCTGAGACTTCAGTTAAAGTTTGCTCAAAAATAAAAGGTGAATTCTGTTCTCTGTATCATATTCTCTGTAGACTTAGGATTTATTCCTGGACTATGCATCCTACCAAGAATTATTACAGTTCATGTAGCAGAGGAAGAAATATCAAGACAACACTAACATTTCATTTGATACTTTCAAATACTCTTTCACTGAAGCAGTGAAAAAGTCAACAATTCACCGAACAAAATCATGTAATCAACTTACTATATACTGTTTGCATTAGGCGAGATTTCACAAAGCCTTTAATCATTATATTAAATGCAAAAAACTTTATAAAAACAGTAACATTCTTTTCAATTCAGAAGTCATTTCACATTGCTTCACCCTGCCTCATGGTGGGGGGTCAAAAACATGTCAAACACATGACAGTGAGAGATTATGGTTAAGTGAGTTTGACACTGAATGCATGTATGGACAGTAAAGTATTTACCTTGAGAGGCATTTTACAGTATTCGTTGAGTAGGGGCACATCAAAAACTAGCCTTCTCAACAGTTGTTGTAGCATAGAGGGACGTAAATGGCTGTAAATTAAAAACAATATAAATTCCTAGTAAAATTCATAGAGTCCAGTGAAAATGAAATAAAAATTAAAATAAATTTGCATATTGGAATTCAAATCACTCATTAGAAGTATTTTGCAAAAACAATCGTAGGTGCTTAATGAATCTCACCATGCCTCATCTACATATGAAAGGACATATCACGGAAAGATGTGCTACTTCTGGACTCCTAAGTGAACAGACAATATGTATGGTTGTACCACATGAAAGCAGATGGAAGGGTGCTAGAAACAGAATATTATCCTAACAGAATGTTTCTGATATGACACTAAAAAGCAACAAAACAGTCCTAACTGAAACTGATCTTGGAAATATATTATGATTATTCTTATAAGAAATATATCTCAGTTGGAAGACTGAATAAGTCACCCATCATTTATTTCTTTTATAGCTATTTAATTTCAGTGATCTATGGACTCAAAATCAATGTAAAAATGCTCCTTTCATATCTCCCTCTCAGTCACCACTTTTTCAGGCTGAAGATTCCTGGTCTACTAAGCTGTTCCAAAGGAGAAAAATTATTTCTTATGTTGATCCCTCGTTAGGCTTTTCCAAAACTTTTCCGTTTCTACTATATCCTCTTTTGGGCAGGGGTCCAGTGCTATGCACAAACTGAAAATGCACACTGCATTAGTAATTTCACAGTCCACTGCACATACAAGTAGCACTACAGTTTATGACAAAGATCAAGAATTACGATTCAGTTGGAAAATCTACATTTCAATTCCCAGTATAACTCCAGTGCTCAGTTCAGTTTTAGGAGGAGTTTTAGGATTCAGAGAGTGGGGATTAGGTTTTCTTTTTTAAACATTGGCCAAGGTTCTTCAAACCACAATCAGAAATACAAACACGTAGATTCCTTAAATCCCCAACACACACACACCCCCCATCAGGCTTGCCAGGACATTTTTGCTAATTACTGAAGTTTCGTTTTTACAAATAATAATTTATCCTGTATCACCATAAAGCTCATATCAACATGACAGCTTGACATGCAGTACTCGTAACAGAAAGAATTAAATTTGGGGGTTTTGTCTAGGAAAAAAAAATCCTGTATTTCATGCAAGAATAAAAAAATCTTAGTTCTATATTATACACAAAGAAAGAAATTATCAAAATACATATACTGCACAAAAGAAATCAACTTGTACACAGGTATCATACATACTGGCAAATTGCAAGCAGGCATTCTTCAATAGTGTCTCTTTGTGCTTTTGTAAGGGAACGTCCCTTGGATAATCTATATATTGTGTGAAGCATGGAGTCAATCAGGGAGGCGTGATGCTCTGTTCCAGAAAAGAGGGGAGCACATCTTTTGAGCAATGGAAACACAGCTGAGCAAATATATCTATTTAGTGCGAGAGCTGCCTCTGTGGTACTTAGAGAAACCTGTATAGGGTAGTAAATGATTGTTAGTATCATGTGGAATAAAGGTTACTAAATATGAAGTCTATAAAGCATAATAATGAAATAGTCCTTAAGTCCCCCTAGCAGCTGGGTGGTAACATGGTATTCCAACATATACATGAGGGCAAAAGCTGTTAGATTTTTTTAAATTGAGAAAACCCAAGTCATCCACTTATCTCCTATCTCTTGCCCCACTACACTCTGACCAAACAGGAGCAAAAAACAATATGCAGCTTTTTTCTTTAAATAGGTTAGCAAAAACTACAGAGCATTAAGTAGCGCTTTTAATCTCAATTTCTTCATACTTACATATATATGAATTTTCAGTGTAATTCTTGGAAGCACATATGAAATAAAAGTAATCATTAGGCCTAATACAGTATATCTAATGTACTTACTGTATAATTAATGTAAGCCCGTATTAGAAGTTTTTAAACTGTATTACACTGTCGCTTCATAAGGTGGTACTGAATGCTTATGATCAGACTTAAGCACTATAAATTAATAGTAACTGAATTATTATGGTGTGTGTTTATAGCAAGCTTATATTACCACTTTGTTTTTGTTTTTTTTTTTTAAAAAGCTGTTTTGACTTGAAATTCTGTTTCTTTACACTTAGAGAGCCACTATATCCAGTCACTGTACCTAAACTCCATAGTGAAATACTTACTGTATCCAAAGAGGCACAGGCTCTTAAATCTGGTAAAAATCCAACTTCCAGTAGGTGAAGGAGGAAGCTTTGGTCGTTAATACCATAGACCCGGTCCAAGAAGAGTACCATAGGTGCTTTATGATCAGGACAGAAATTTGCAGACATGTCTGGCTCATTTACTGTGCCATCTGAACAAATGTATGATGCAATTTTTAATAGTAGATAACTGATAAAACAAAACCCACCAAGAGCATGAAAGATACTATCATTACATTTAATGTGTAATGTTCAATGAAAACTATATTCTTGTTCAGTTTTCTTGTATGCTGAAAAAGAATACTAAGTTTTTATTATTTCAACCCCCCTATTATTTTGCAATTTAGTAATCTTTCGCTCTTAAATGACATCTTAAGAATAAATGGTAAAGTATGTACTTTTTTCATTACTATTACAGAGAATGTTTATATGGTAAAATTAAAGATAAATAATAGAGCAAATATTAAAAAATACATAGTAACTTTCAAGTCAAAGTATTTTTTGTTTCACATAATCTAGACTAGAAAGAACATGGAATACAAGGGAAAGACAACAATAACACAGAAGCTAACTGTGTATCAGATAAACCACCTCTGACTGTAAAGGGGAAAAGATAATTTTTGTGAAACAGAAAGGACAACAGAAATAGGGGAAGGAGGATAAAGTTAATTTTACCCTAGAAGAAAACGACAGGCTGGTAGTTTATAGCCCATGGAAGATGGAGAAATTAATAGGAAACATGGAGATCATGTGCCATAAAAACCTCATCCTCTACTAAGCTTATGCTTTATAGAAAATTTCAGTTTGTATGACTATCTTGGAAGTTATTTTGTAGAAATAAATCCATGCTGGATAACCATGGTGAATGTTCTAGGAAAGAATCAACAGCAGCATAACAAGTGAGAACACCATCATCAATACACCTCTGCACTCTGAACTTGATTTTGAGTTATTTTTGAGTTCCAGAGTGAAGAGGCTGAAAGCTCAAGAGTCTTCACTGACTTCTCTTTAACAGGTAGTGCTAAGAAGGCTATTAGTTCCACTGACAAAAAAACCCTCAATTTCAACCTCAGTGACAGGTAGGGATCCAGGTACAGATAGGGAGCTATGCATTTCGATGCAGACACAGCAGCAGGTCCATGCCATGACCTGGGTTCAGATTGTTCATGTGTACACACCATACACAATATTTGGGTCTTCAGAGTAGTCTTATTCCTCAGAGGTCAGAATGGATGAATCAGAGTAGTAAAAGAAACAGATACATCCTACAGCAACACAGCAGCATAGCCTCAACTCCACAGGGGCAACCTCTGAGGTACTGAGAAGGAGATAAGTCTTGGGGAAGGAGTGTAACTACCTGGGAAAGCAGCATCTAATCTCTTGAGAGAAGAACTACTCCCCCACCCTATGTCAGTATGTCCCACTGCACACAGGATTCTCCAAGGATATGAATAAGCAGGCAGTGGAAGCGGGAGATCATTGTATTAGGCACTAAGCTGGGTGGCTTCATGCTGTGTAAGAGGATTCCATGACAACTTGTCTATGCCTTATGGGAGGCCCTTGTGGGAGCCAGGCAAAGATCTATAGTCTCAAAGGATAAGCAAAATAGTAGTGTAGAGAAATGTGATTTAGTTAGTTTGATTATAAAAGGGGGAATTCTTTTGGGACAAGATGAACAAGTACAGAAATAGACTGCACCTTCATAAAAAAGAAATAATCAGGCTTCTAGGATTGAACATTGGAAGTCAGAATGGAACATTATGCCTAAAAATTGGGGTAGAGGAGCATGTTCTTTCCCCAAGTGAATATGTCTGGTTTTCACTTCCTCTGAAAAGGCCAGGGAAGAAATAAACAGCACAGTTCCAAGAAATGGGAAAGACAATTAAAATACGATACGCCTGTTCAGCGTTTTAAGCAAGGACGAACAGGACTTTATACTGAGTCATTAGTGACCTGGAGAAGGAAGCAAATGAACCTAAAAGTCTATATACAACACCAAATTCTTCTGTATGGTTAAATCATTAACATAACTGAGTGGGCAAAGTAGAGACAGCTGCACTTCAATGCAGGCATCTCTAAGCTAATATATATGCAGAAAAATAACACATGTCTACATGATGCTGAGCTTGGATATGACACTACAAAATGATCCTGAGGTCATCACTGAAATTCTATGAAACCATCAGCTCAACATGTAGCAGCAACCAAATAAGTCAACACGACATTGGGCACCATAAGAAAGGGGCATTCAGAGTATGCAAGGGCATCATTTTGCTGCTATATAAAATAGAAAATTAACACATAAACCAAACCATTGTGTGCCCATGTTATTAGTACAGCCTGCTCATATCTTGTGTACATCACACAGATGTTTTCCATATCCCAGGACTACAGAACAGAGATAGTAAAGGTATACAGAAGGGCAACTAAAAGGGCAGCTAAAATGATCCAAGCGATGGAGCGGTTATGATGAGAAGGGCAACTAAAAGGGCAGCTAAAATGATCCAACCGATGGAGCGGTTATGATGAGAGACAGAAAAGTTGAGATTTTTCCATTTTGAAAAATGAGGAGTGGGAAAGGATATAACTGAATTTTAGAAAATTATTAATGTAGCTGACAAGGTGACTGAAGAGCTGCTATACACCAAATCCCAAAATACTACAATTCAAGAGTGTTAATTAAAATTGGTAGAGTATAAGGTGTTGTGTTTTTTTTTTTAAAAAAAAAAAGAGGAAAAAAAGAAAAGATATACTTAAAATACTTCTTTATGTAGCAAATAGTGAAAATCTGAAAATTAAGAAATTACTGCCACAGGAGTTTATGGGTACAGCCATTATTCCAAAGTGATTAGATACATTCTTGGACACCAAGTCCAGAAACAGCTTTTAATGAAGAGGGAGGTAACACACTAATTTTTCTAAACAATTGATGGGATGATGTGGAAGTACCAAGGGCCCAAGCCTAAGCTTACACTTACTACCTAAAGAGGTAGCATCTCTACAGCCACTGCTGGAGATGAAGTACGGGGATGGATGGCCGATTAGTGTGATCCTGTAAAGTATTTCTTAGTTCTTACATTCTCTGTTCCACAGGAGTAACTGTTCTACTGGAGCAGCTCTAACTGATGTATCTAATTAAAATCTGGAGATGAGTTCTCTCCTTGTATTCAACTCCGACAAAACAGCCCTGTTTAACACCTGAAGGTTTATGTGCCAAAAGATTTTTATAAAAAGATGAACTGGTATAGTAAAAGTACTGAAGTTACCTTTGTTAACTGTTGACAGCTTTAGTGGTATACTTATAATCCCAACCAAATCTTCAGTTGGCACTAAAGATCGAAGGATTGACCTGATTCGAATAGCTTCCCCTTTTCCACTTTGAATAAGCTGTTAGAAAAAGTTTATCAATTAAGAAATGTACTACTGAGAAACATAAAAAAAATAATTCCTCAAAATACTGATATTAATACGATTTTTTTCAAACACTGGGAAAAATGCACAGAAATTCAATTTATCCCAGCACTTTAATGGAGTTGCTGATTTTTAGCGGATACTACTTTTGAATCTGTCCTAATTTTGATATCATATCAATAATTTCACAGTATTATAAATTCCCAATAGCGCAAAAATTCTCCACATGAATAAGATTCCTAAACCAATTGGATAAAGTGATGAAACTGAAAATTTCTGAAAGACTCAGGTTACTTACAGAACCTACAGTGCCAGGTTTTGACCTTGCCTCTTTATACTATGAACAGATGCAAACCTGTCTGATATATCTACACATTTTTCTATTATTTCTGTGCAGTAAATATCTCAAAAGGCATTAACAATGAGGTGACCAATTCCTTTCAACTTCTAGCAGAAATTAAGTATTTACAACCTGTTTGTCTGAAAATCTCTTCCAGTGATTTTTGTAACATGAAACTACTATCTCTGGCAACAGACAGCTACATACAACTAATAAAGTTAATAGTTCTGGTGATAGTAAGTAGGGAGGCTACAAGCCAAATTTCTTGCCTCTTTTTATATTCAGATACATAATGCATCTTCAGCTGGATTTATGCTATAAAGAACTTTAAATACTGACAAGCAAATGTCAATCTAACTAAAACCAAGTCTTGCATGTGTCATGACAGTCAAAACAATTATTTTACATATTTTTCCACGTATTCAACGTGCTATAGATGCAATATTTCATCAATGCACACAAAAGTAGCTCTGTATCACTTTCTTATGAAAATGTTTTTTATGGCTTTCTAAAGAAGATTAAAGGGCCAGTTTCAGAAATTTCACTGACAATGTAAATGTGCAAACTAGTATTTGATCCTTGCTTTGATTCCATAGTCATGTAAAAATTCTCAAAATTTTAGATGAATAAAAAAGCATCAGGAATCAAAAGACCATGAATTTTATAAACATCTTGCAGGGAGCACATCTGCCTAGATACAGCAAGAAATGCAGTAAAGTCCACCTTCTGCAGGGAAGAAGGTTTTAAATAGAGAACAGTCTAGTTAGACATGTACAGTTCTGTTTATAAATATCCTACATTTTCTAAGCAAGTGACAAAATGAACTTACATGCATTTCTGGTGCACAGCGTCCAAGTAAATCTATGAGAGCTGAGTAAAATGACATGATTGCATTGCCCATGTGCACAATCTCCTCCTCCTCTTCCTCCTCCTCCTCTTCACTAAAAGGTAAACAATACCAGTGAGCATTTTTGCTAATGTAAGTTATAGCTTTATGGAGCTAGATCCATGATCCAGAGACTATTTATCAGGTATACTAACTTCCTCTGCCTCTGGATTACAGGATTTTTATCCCTAGAGTAAGCATGCAATTGAACAGTAATAACTGACTTCACATGAACCTTCTATCTTCCTCTTACTTCACCTTAGCTTCATTCCACAACAGCCTTCTCCTTTGCTTTGTTCTTCAGGCTTCTTCTCTTCTGTAACTCTTATTCCACTTTTATCTAGCTCACGCTTTATGAATTCAATATGACAACTGCTTGTGGGATGCTAATCTCTAATGCTCTATGTTTGTATAAAACCTTATACAACAGGACCTATCATCCACATTTGCAAGCATGATTAAACCAGTTATTAAATCATCATTTGCCACAGAAGCATTCACGTTTACTTACCCTTCTCTTTTATATGCCTGGGAGGGAAGGTCGCGAGTAGGATTCTCCGAGATCCTGATAGCTTCCTGCATAGCTGCCAGCAAACCATTTCCTCCTTCTCCCCTAAGGTCTGGTCCAAAGCATTCTGGCCGTCGAATAAGGAGCTTGACAACAACACTTGCATTTTCCTCAACACTTTCACCTGAGGACCAAAAAAACCTATACATACTTTCTCCTGAAAAGTATCCTTAAGTCAGAAGACAACCACATTTCCCCTGAATTTTACAAAATATAAACCAAATCCTCACTCTTATTTTTGAAAGCAAAAATATCTGAAATTGGCAGCATCGGATACACTTTATCAAAAATATACTGAGGTTTAAGTGTGAAAGTGTAGACTTGCCTTGCAAACATTTTACTACACTTGTCTAGAATTGTTCACTTTAGAAGGCTGATTTGCTTTTTAACACAAAGACTACTCTCTGTAGTATAAAGGCTAATAGTCCCAAGTGGCAAGAAGTTTGCTGTTGGGAAGTTTTGGTTCCAGTTAATCCCTCTTCAGCCTCTGGCTCTCTCCCCTGTCCTGCAGGACCAGGAGAAAATGGAAGGTGTGATGAATCACAGATTGAGATAACCACTGCCTAACAGAGAAAGCAAAAGCTATGCATGCAAGCAAAGCAAAAACATTAATTCACTGCTTCCCAGGCAGGTGTTTAGCCAGTTCCAGAAAGCAGGGCCTCAGCACACATAATGTTTGTTTGGGAAGACAAGCGCCATAACCACGGGTGTCCTCTTCTTCCTCCTCCTTTCCCTGGGATTTTATTGCTGAGTGCAATGTCATGGTACGGAAAATGCCTTTGGTCAGTCTGGGTCAGCCGTTCCAGCTGTGTCCCCTCCAACCTCCTGCCCACCCTGAACCTATTCACTACAGCTGGGAAGGGGCAAAGTGGGGAAAAAAAGTAAGAAAGCCTTCATGCTGCACAATGACTGCTCAGCGACATTAAGAACACTGATATGTTATCAACACTGTTTTAGCCATAAATAAAAAGCACAGCACTATACAGGTTGCTATGAAGAAAGTTAAACTCATCCCAGCCAGACCTCGTACCAGTCATAGGAGTTACTCGATTTTTAATGGGCCACCTGAAGCAAGGAATGTTGCTTAACATTATGTCCTTAGTACTTCATCAGTGGAAAACTCATCTAGGAGTTCACGGTTCTCAATATAGATAAAAATAACAAAACTGTACGTAGGTTAAATATAACTAGACTAACATCTGATTCTTTCTATTGCATGTTTGAATATCCGTTAAAACTTCTGCTTGCTCTTTAGAGCCTGAAATTGAATACTTCATCTTTTCTACATACAAAAATCACGTTAAAATCAGTTTTAAAGGTCATGGCTTGCCTGAAACAGCATCATTTATAACAGCTTTGTGTGGAAAAATGATTGTATATTTGAAAAGGCAAAGGAGTGAGTTTAACTATTGTATAAATTCAGTACAGGCAGACAGGTTGTGATCTAGATGTTTGCTGGATAAAAGTCCTTAGGAAAATGAACCTTCACATAAATGAACTCTTTGTATGTAACTGCTTCATGGACTGCAGTTAGTGGCATGTGGAAGCACAATAGGAATAATAATTGGGTCAAAAGCTCATCTTATGGCTATATGCAAGTGTTTAGAAATTCACAGTGGCTAGCTTGTAAGAATACTGATAATCTGTAGGAAGATATGAAATTAGTGGGACATGTAGGAAGAAAAAAATTACAGGAAAAGAAACGGTTCATAGTCACTGAACTTGTGATGCTAGTAGCTTGGATCATCAGTATCTATATTTTACATGCAAGCTACAATACTAAACCAGTACATAAACACAAGCAAGTTTATATTAAACTGAATGCTGCAGCTTCAGCAGCCACCAAAAAAGTAGGATTAGAAACTGTGACTTAGCTGAGAGCAGCAGCGGTGTTATCAGGAATTCAGAGTCAATGGAAGTTAACAGTAGGTGAGATAACTGGGACGGACTGACTCTAGAATGAGCAGCTAAACACTTTAAACACAACAGCCTTGCACTTTTCCCACTTAAAACACCAGTATGATCTTGATATGGAATGTAGGATGAAAGGAAATGGCCTCAAGTTGCACCAGGGGAGGTTTACATTGGATATTAGGAAACATTACTGAAGGGGTGGTTAGGCATTGGAACAGGCTGCCCAGGGAAGTGGCTGAGTCACCATTCCTGAAGGTATTTAAAAAGAGCTATCAATGTGGTGCTTAGGGACACAGTTTACTGATGGACTTGGCAGTGGTAGGTTTATGGTTGCACTAGATGACCTTAAGTGTCTTTTCTAACCTAAACAATTCTATGATTCTATACCTTAAGTACAGACTTTGCACGGATTTTATCTTTTTCTTGCTCCTTTTAATTCCCTTTCTTTTCATACTGCAAGGAAAAAGCAGGTTTTAAAATCCTAGTCAACAATTTTAGTATCACTTGGTTAAATCCTTCTAAGTGAAGATTTTTAATATAATGAATGAAGTAAAATCTAATCTCAAAAAGAATCAGTTCATACCTCTCTACAGAGAGACAAAGAATCATCAAAACACACACTGTTCAGCTACAGTCAGGTACTCCTGAATCCTTGCATGTTTCATGTATCTTTCAAGGAGGCAAATACAAAACCCCCTTAAAAACTCTAAGGGGTTGTTTGAATCCATGTTGCAAATCGGATAGTAAATACAAATACAATTATAAAATGTAATTAATTTTTAGTTTAATAAAATCACTACCAACATTGTTTTGAGTGGCTCATTTCCAATAGTTTAGATCTACATGTTAAAAATTCATCTTAATTAGGGCAGGTTTTGACACACCAGTGATACGCTTTGCAAGGAATGCAATTTGGAGTAAATGGAAGCACATGTCAGCAAAAGAACCTTGCAAGTAATTTTAATCTAGAACTTGCAGGAAAGAAACTTACTTTAAGAACAGAGGTCAAATTAATCTTTATCATTGCTCTACTAAAAATAATAAAATTTTTAGATTAATTAGTCTATAGTTCCAATTTACAATTTCTTGTATACTGCATTTACTAGTATAATCTTATTCTCACCTTCTCTGTGTATATATATCTATAGATATAGATACATATTTTCCATATATCTTCTGATAGGATACCAAACTGCTGAAAGTAGATTTAATATCTTGTAGCCTGCTCTAATATATCTCACAGGTCAAGTTAATGAAGAATTTTGTTTGAAGAAAAAAGTTTTGATTGTTCCAAGGATTCACTGGTCAGAATCCAAATTCATTCATGCGTTTGCAAGTATGTGTTTGTTGCTTTAATCTCAACAACCCAAATATTTTACTAATTTATATTTCTAATTGTCCTCTCAAGCAGAGGGCAAAGATAAAGAGTGTTATCTCAAAACTGTTATAATGAGAAGGTTCAAAACCCCAATTACAACTATTTTTCAGAAAAAAAAGCAGCCGAGACACTTGAAACTAAAACTTAATTCTACTAACTAGCAACCCATCCAGCAAAGTTTACTCTTCATAATAATCTTAGATAAGATCAAATGTATCTTCATCTAATTATACAGAGTACTGTTAACATTTATTTATAAAATAAATACTGAAAACCACACACTTCATTAACTCAACAACTACCTCTTCTACATTTCTTCTGTCATAGCAGTTTGTCAAGTTAGTTTAGCAGCTCAGTCAATAGCTACAGGCTTATCAACTAATGAACATACTTTGGGTATGTTTATTGAACTGAATAGTTAATATGTTTATTGTTTCTCTTTCAGGTATTATGTGCTAATTTCAGACCAATAGTATGTGAATAGAACAGTCAAAATCTAAAATTTAGACTATTTAAAATTATTTCCCTTCTGGCTGTCCCTAGCTGTCCTTTAAAACACTTTCCATATTGGCAGATCAGATAGCGGGTGAACAGACAGATCTTTTGATCTCATCTAATCTCTGATATAGATTACTAGCTTGATGAAAAAAATCCACATGAACTGGAGGATCCTTTTTGTTTAGTGGCATTCAGATAATCTAAATTTAATTTTAGCATATTTTTGTCATGAATTTCCAAAGGAAATTGCCCACAGAAGCAAGTATAAGATGGTTATCAAAGGAGAAGATTTTTTTTTTAAGAATCAGATTTAAGGTACACAGGGTGTTTTACAAACACTGATTCTATGTGAACTATGTCTATTGGAACTATGTGAACACATGTCTATTGGAAATCTGCTTTTTGTAATGCAAAATGGCTTAATTAAAAACCTCTAAATCTCCCAGTGGTATAGTGGCCGAGAAAGGTCTAAAACCAGTGCTCCCAAGTTATATTTATAAACCAGCTTATGTGGTGTATATATAAATACCACAGCTTGCTTACTGAAAGAATTACTAACATCCCTTGCTATCTTAACAAGTTGCTCTATTAAATCATGCAAGTTGCAAAACCAGTAAGGAAATAATGCATCTAACTACGAAGATTTTAAAAATTACGATAAGCAATGCATACCGATAACCTTGTGTTTATAATGAGAACAGTATGTGTTAATCTCTCTTCATGCCTTAGTACGTTTTTATTGTTAGAAAAGTAATTTTAAGGAAACCCTTTATGGAATTTGGATGTCAAGAAATTGTGCTTACTGTTAACAAAAACTGCAAATCTTAAGAATGACAGGTAACGTTCACCCTCGATTGGATTCCACCCAATGTCTGGATATCCTTTAGCCAGCAATACTGGACAGCTCTGCAGGCCACAACCTGCCAGGTAGGTAACAACCTGCAATATAGAAGCAATCAATTATTAATGTGTCTAGGAATAATTTCTAAAAATTAGTATATGAACATAGTCTCTTTTTTTAATAAGAAGGTTTTTCTATACTAGGCGTTTCACCTGAGAAACTACCAATTGCTAATTATTACATCAGTCTTAGTTTCTAGTTCTTGCTTTTGATGATAAAAAAGTCAAGCACTTTATTTCTGAAGTTACCTAATTATATGATGACACAACAATGCAACAACATGAAAAATGTGGAATGTGAAAAGTAAAATAAAATATTGTGGAACTCATATATTTTTTTTACAGTATGCAAAGAAAAGTTTAAATACTATATAACAACTTTAAAAATCACATCAATAACCATGTATGGCTAATTTGCTACAATAGAAAAATAAATAATGCATCAAAAGTTTATTTACTGTAATTCCAATTTTAATAGATATGTGGACAACTACATTTGCCGGAAGACTGATAAATATCACTATACAGTTTTAAGAAACTGAAACCAGAAAGATTACAATATTTGGTAATATGCAAATTCCTAACACAGCATTTCTTATCGAGAGAAATATCATTAACTAAGAGACATTGTTGAGAAATTATGACAGTTTTTATTAATTATAACAAACTGAATTACTGAGAGACATACAGAATGATTCTCAATCATTTAAAAGGAAATTCGCAGATAACTGCACAAACATGATTTTTGTTTTTATTTAAAATACACAAAGGACAATATATGAACATGATTATAGTACTTAAATATATTTTGAAATAGGTAATAAACTTCAAGAACCTTTCATGAACCTGTAAAAAAGATATACAAATTAACATTTCTTGGAATGGAAGGCAGCCAAAAACAGGTGGCAAAAGGGAGATAAGTTTTTCTATTTGGAAAAGGGAGGTATGTTATTCTGCTTAAGCACCCTATAGAAATTCTACCATCCATGAGATCATACTTAGTCATTATCTAATGCCGTAAGAGAGACAGTAGTTATGAATTCAGGAAGAGGAATTATACCTATGCTGATACAGTAAACAAGTTGCCTCCAAAAGGTGGTAACAGAGGAAAAATGGGCTGATATGAAAAATTTGCTTATTATTGTATGCAGTAACGAATTTACTCGGTGCACTCAGTGGAAAAAAATATGCAATTCCTAACAGGACACGATAGCTTCCATTCAGAAGATATAAGTGAATACACACTTGTAGAAGTCTAGAGATGCAGTTCATATAGAATAGGAGAAAACCAGTAGAATAAACATCTTCTCTGTCTCTTCAGATTTTATAATGCTACCACCAAATCCCATAATTTTAATCTATTCAGTTTACTACAGTGTATCATCAGGCCATGGGATGCTTTTGTTGTGCAGTCCTTTACCTGCCACACATTCACACATTTGCAGTAAAAAGATATCAAATCTGCAATGACAAAAGTTCAGAAGTTGTCTGTGTAATTTATCTGTTTTGAACACAGGCTTTATGGTACAAACTTCAGTCACACAGAACAGTGTATCAATCTGATAACTATACAGTATTTTTTTTTCTTTTTATTAAGTATATAGATTTATTTATTGAATAACATCTATATACTGCTCTAGATAAAGTTATTGACTCACCAAAATTAATATAGTACAGCCAGTACATTACCATTCTTACAGCTAAAATGACTGATGATTTTGGGAAGCCCAATCTGAGACACACACAGCCTGATTTTTCAGCATAGAATACTGTGCATGTTACAGCTGATATCTGTTACTTTTTGAACGTGCAGCAGTTGTACAGTGCCTAGTATTTGAAGGTAAGCAATCAGTAAATGAGGAAAACACAGTTAATGATCTACAGTGAAACTCAGTTTAAGTGACATGCCCTGCAGTACTTTCCATGAAAATAGAAGACAGTCACTGGTGGCATTCCAGATGCTAGTGGTGTATCCCAAAGGTCGATATTGAGGCCAATACTGTGTCATAACTTTCTTAATGACAGGACAGATTGCACTCTCAGCAATTTTGCAGGTGATACAAAATTGATAATTGTTCTTAACACTACATTTATATAATTAGTATATTTTTATGCTCTATCACACCTTTCCCATTCATGTTCTTGTCTCTGTCTTCTCCTAGCTATCCCCATGATACGTCCATTTAGTTCCATTTCCCAGCTTTTCCTCTCCCACAATATCTGCTGCTCACAAACACCCCCACAATCAGTTCTGGTGTCATCACAGCATTCTCCCACATTGCACAGAGGCTTTCCCTGTACTAAGCTATCACTTAGGTGCTTAACTGTTTTCCTCCACTTATATTAAACACTGCCTTCTGTTTTCTGTTCCACAATGCTGTGCTAGCACATATCACCCCTTTTGTTGCTTTCCTCCTTTTCTGATTGTGCACCAACTTCCATCTCTTAATCTGTTTTCCTTCCAGAACATACAAAGAACTTTCACACATTTTTGCATCCTTTTACCCACCATTTCTAATTCACCATGCCTCTCCTCACATTCTTCTTTATTTCTAACCATTGCCAATGACCTGAGTGCTGGATTTAGTTTCCTACTGCAACTACCCTTAAAATCCTGTTCCAGTTTCCCTTCTTCAAATACTTGCCCTTTTATTCTTAGCTTTTATGTGCATCCCCATCAATCTCTATGATTTAAGTCAAAAGACCTGCTTCCTTTCTTCACATTTTCCTCTTCATTCTCAGATTTCCTCCTCCCCAAACAATGTTTCTTGATATGTCTTTCTCCTGTTTCATACCCTTTTTCTTCTCATCCTTTCTACCTGATAACAATAGTGAAAGGATGCAGAAGATAGAAACAAAGCTCTTTCGTTGTGATTCCCACTTAAGCATAAAGAAAAATCAGGAAAAATACTGCTCAGTCAATCTTACCTTGAGACAGCACATAGCTAGAGCAAGTATTTCTGAGGACATCATACCCCAAAATTACGATGATCATCTTCCCTTGTAGCACAAGTATACGATTTAATATATAGGTAAACAGGTCAGAATGATCACTTACCTTATCGAGATCTGGCTCCTCCAATGCTAGTGCAAGCTCATTGTTGTCCATTACAGAAGCTGCTGCAACATCTAGTGGTGTCGAACCTCTCATTGAAGGAAATGCTGCAGAAGGTTAACATACAGTAATTAAATGCAATTTGCAGTAACCACAGTCATGCAGCAGAGGGCAGCAATCACACTGGAATCTAGAACATAAGAATTAACGGTACCTTGTATGGCTGTTCCTCAATTAAGAACATGGTTAATGTTTTTCAATAACATTAAAATAAATGCTGATATTTTTTTTTCTAACTTGACATCCGTATCTACAAACATACTCAACCGCACTGGTTTTAATTGCAGACAAAAAAATCTGTATTAACAGCAGCAAATCAGAGGAATGTTATACTATTTCTTCAGCAGAGCAATGTGTTATCTACATAATTCTGTATAACCTTATCAATTCAAGATTTAAAAATATGCCTATATTCAACTAAAAGAGACATTTTCAAGATTCAGTGTTACCTGTTTTCTTTCTTTTACTCTTATCCCATTTTCTGTGTTTAATACAGGCAAACTCAGGCATTGAAATGGTCACCATGAACAGCTAAAGCACTGTGAAATCACATGCTATCTTGTCTTACTATATCTTATTAATAAAGCCATCTATCTAGCCAAGAAAATTTTCCTTGTGTTACAAAATCTAATACACACACATTAAAAAACATACATTCAGTGTTCCAAAGAAAAAAATATGAAATTCACATCAGTGGCCTCAACCTCAGAGGGAAGGGAAATGAAACCAGAGGAAATAGGCAAGCACCATAAAGGGCTAACTTAATCTTACAATTTCCAATCACAACTATTTTGAATGGAAAAAAATTCAAACTGTATGGATTTAATCCTAAATTTTTCAAGGTATTTAAAAACGCAGATTTAATCTATTCTGTTTCTAATATTCACAGACACATAAGGATGAAAGAAAAATGGGAAAAAATAGGAGTTAAATATGAAACCACAAAGTGGTTTAAGCTTCAGAGAGGCTTATTTACATGCTTCAACTTGCTATAGAAATTAGATACTAGTCTTGCAATATCACAGTTCCTCCTGATCTTGCTTTTAGCTGTTACAGCTACATGACATACCCAGTCCAACACTGCTGTTTTCCAGCAAGTAACTAAGATGCTCAAACATGGCCTTTTGGTTTTGACGACTGATTCGACAGAAGTAGCACAGGAATCGACAACAGCTTGCCACCATCTTAGGAAAAATGATCTGCTGAAGAAGAAATTTGACAAAGCAGCGAAATATGTTAATTACCAATCTGTTCCAATTCTTCCTGCACTCCTAACAAGGAAAGTATAGTGAAGTTACGAGGCTGATAAGCAGCTGACAGTTCTTTTGCTTCTAGGTCTAAGAAAGGACCCATGTTTCCTTTTAACTTTTGTATTCATTAGGCCATTAGCTTTAAAATATTGAAAAAAACATTTTGCAGAGGACTATGGGGGACGTATCAGAGGAAAAAATGGAGATATAATTCTCATCAAAGCAATTTGCAGGCTAGCAAATGCAGTTATACAAAACCTCTGTCTTAGCAGCATTACAGTAATAAGCTCAACCACCAGTATTAAGTCACAGCAGAATAAAGAATATTCAAGAACCTTAGTTTGTTCTCCCATATTACAATAAGAACATACCGTTTTCATATAAAACATTTCTACAATATTCCTATGTTTTTCAATGCATAGGCCTGATAAAATAAAACATTAAATTCCATTAACTATCTAATGCTTTTAAAACCAAAACCAAACAAAACTCCCCCAACACTACTTGAAGAACATTATGTGCAAGAATTTCTCTGAAAATAATTTCATCTGTAGTACTCCTGAAAGAATGTTTCACAACTAGTCATAACATCTTCTGAGATTCATAAGTTATGCCATTTTCACATTTTACTGAAAGGAGATGAAAGAACAAGATCAAAAATCATTGGATGATTTCTGATGCTTGTTTAAAAGTTTTTACTAGATTTATCATTATATAGCACTTTTTTATAAGTGTTAAGTTCAGTTGCAGAGCTATGTCCTAAGGATACTCACAAAATTAATGAGAAAATTAATTACCATCAAGGAGTCATCTTTTTTATATAATCTGACTAGCACCCCTTAGGCATAAGCAGGATTATATTCTATACATTACATATATATATTCCATAATATCCAAGGTGATATCTGAGCATTTTAATCACAATATCATGGACTTTTTTTCTTCCTATGACATCCTGCCTCCTTCACTTCATACTTTTCAATTCTAAATAATATTGCTTATACTTTATTATAACAAATTATAACTTTATTATAAAAAGCGTATAAAACAAAAAAATATATATTTAAGAAGTGTAACCTTTTCACTTAATGAGACAACAATCTTGCAAAAGGTAATTATGTAACTAAAAGCTATATATGTATGTATTATCGTTTCAAGACGTCAGGTGCACTTCCTAACTTCCAAAGACTTGCTTAACTGTAGTTTTTTTGATAATATATGTGGCTCATTTGTCTATTTCAGTCGTGAAGGAACTATTATGTACAAGCAGCATTACATATGATTTCTGCTCTTAAATGCAGGAAATGAATGAAAAACATTCATTCATTCATTCATGAAAACATTCAACAAAGTTTCCACTCCCCATATTTACAGGGATTTTAACAGAATGCATGACATAACTTTGTTTAAAGAATTACAGTAACAGCAATACTGTTAAAAGTTGTCATTTTTAGAAATTCCTCATTGTTGACAGGAATACATAAGAATATGGAATTTTAAAATTTTAAATCAGTAAGAAATAATTTTGAAGTAAAATGATTCACTTCTGATAGCCAAAAAGGGTGTTGCTCAGGATTCTCTGAAGATGAATGAACAGCCAACAATAGAAATCAACATGACATTATGATTCCAAAACTATAAGACCTGAAGACACAGTTTTTAAAGTAACTATTTTTGGCATTAAGATACACACTAAAACCTAACTGTGATGGAAATGCCGAAAGCTTGCCCAACTACTTTCTGGGATATACATTTCGGCAATGAAGTATCTTTCCAGTGTTTTGTTAGTCAGTACCAGCAAAGTACTTCTAAGGTACAGAGTTACATTCAGTCACACCATATTCCACAAATCTCATCTCTTTCTGACTCATTTATTAATAGCACAGCTGGAAAGAAGCCTGACATATATTTTCTTCAGTTTGAACTGACAATTTTTTACCTTCTCACCATTCCTTCAGAGAGGTGTGAGCTGTAACACTCAGTACATATCTCAGTACAGCCTCATGATAAAATGACTTAACCAAGAATCTGGAGATCTAGGTTAAACCATCTGCTGCCACAACCAGGGAAAATGCCCAATCCCTAAACCAAAACCAGAGACTACATTGCATGGTTGCTCATTCCATCTCTTCAAGCTACAACACCGAACAGAAAATGTCCATGAAGCTGGAAAGGGAAAACAAAAGGGAACATACTAATAATCTAGCTGTGAGGAACTTCCCTGAAAGCAGGAAAAGCAGTGTTCTGGTGCCTGATGCCACCACAATACTTGAACTGTGTACCAGGAACTCACTGGACAAACCCACAGAGAATTTCAAAAGAGTGTACAAACCCATAGCTGGCCAAATCATGCTCACCATTTCTGGCCCTAGTCTTCATTCAAAAGAATACCTTACCTGGCAGAGTGAAAGATCCACAGCATGCACAAACATATACCTTTACCAGATTACAGACCAGTGGTTCCACCTAGGGTCAACAGCCTTTCAAGGAGATTTCTCTGCCAGATTAGAAGTTAAGCACACTAGCAGAAGATCAACAGACAGCAGATAACAATAGTTTTAATAGCAGTATTTTCTCTCCCTGCAAGACTGCCGTTCTTATGAAGGAAACCTTAAGGCTTGGAACTCAGAAGCAACACTTCTCTGCCTGTACAGCTCCCTGCCAAATGCTTTGTTCTGTGAAATCTCCCCACTGCAACATCTAAAGTTTGTGCTAACGGTGTGCAAAACTCTTTGTTAATAAGCCTTGCTGTGTTATTTCATAACACGACTGTAGCCCTGTGACTCCATAAGAAAATTATGGGTTCTGAATCATGACTATCTGGAAGTTTCCACACCAGGTGAAATGAAGCAGTGGTATGGAATAGATCAAATCCCAAACACACCCTATTTCTTGTCCATATTTCCTCATAAGATTTCTATTCCTACGCCAGTTCCAGTCCAATAGGTGAAGTTTTGGATTCCTTCTGAGAACTTTAACTCTCCCCAGGCATTTCATAAAGAAAGAGACATAAAATAGACATTTTGGGTGGCCAGACACATTAAATGCTGCAACATCAGGTTACCAAGTAATTTTCTAGGTCGGCATTCCCTTTGAAGAGTACCATGGTAAGTCTGTAAATTATTTTTGTAGATCTGTGTTAGTAAAATTTTCTATGAAAACTTTTTCATTAGAATTAGAAGGCATTGTGGGGTTGTTTTGGGTTTGGATTTGGTTTTTTGGTTGTTTGTTGGGTGGGTTTTTTGTCACCTTTGACTATATGTACACATTGTAGTAAAAACAGAGGGTTGTGACACCTATACATTATTAAAGTATTAATCCTCTTATAAATAATTTAGACTTGCCTTGAACTCAAATGTGAGCATATTAAAACAGAATAACTAAAAGCAGTATGTGAATACTTATAACAGTGTGACAGTATAGCCAAACATGATGGATAAGTGTTTTATAGAAGTATATAGCTATGTGACCAAAGAAGCAAAGAAAGGGGGGTGTAGCTGCACATAGAAGGCATTCAAGTTATGAAAAGCTGCCAGACAGAGACAAGGGTAAGCACTGGGTGGTAAAATGGGCTGAAAGTTGTTCCCAATATGTAAGAATGAGTGGCCAGGCAAAACAAAACAAGATAAGCAGTACTGGGATCGGAGAAGACCCTTATTTTTGGGAGGGAGTCAACAAGATAAAAATATCAGGCATAAACAAAGCGAGGAATGAAGACAAGCCCACTTCACTTCTGACTTTTTTCAGCAGCCTAAATACAGTAGCCTGAAGTTAGGCTTTTCAAAATGTGCACCACTCTGCTTTTCAACTAATACATATATATTCAAGCATAACACTAAGAAATTGGAAAATACAACGCTGCAAGAAAATTATCAAGTATTTAAATTTGAGCATTCAAAATTAAAGTAGATTTAGTCTCTTATTATAGTTTATTGCTAATAACATTTCATCTAAGATGAAAAGCTATATTTTCCTAGCAGAGCTATGCCTTCCATAAATGCACTAATGTATATATTTAATTTAAAATAAGAACAAAACCTTTTTAAGTCCTATTAAAAGACAAGTGATACACATATAACCTCCCAGTCACTTTTTAAAAATCAAGTTCTAGAATGCTGGGCTTCTCCCTCTAGTAATGTAAAAGCTGTTCTATTTTTAACAGTAATCGATATTTCAATTCGGACAAGCAAAATTTGTCTTAAATGAGGGGGATTTAATTTTCTTCACATACTTCCTCTTAAACACCCTAGCATACTTTTGGAAACGTTCAAAATGCAAAACACTCAATAAAATTATGGTGAAATTACCTGAGATTTATCTCCTCCAAGCACATTCACCATCACATCCATAACAGTCTCATGCATGCCCAAGACTCTCATTAAGTTAGGATGCTGATAAAACACCTTGTTGTTCATTATATCCCTAAAATGGAAAAAAAGGGAATAATGTGTTTTTAAGAAACACCATTTTAATTTAAAGCAATGACACATTATTATAGATTTCAGAAATAAGCATTCACTATAACATAATATTAAATTCTTAGATTTCAGAATAATACAAAACCACCTGACAACTAAATGCTTTATATTTCAATATGCTGTCATTCCTCTCATTTTCATGAATTCTATATAATAAAAATCCAAACTTTTAAATTATTTCAAAATCACATTTCTTCATCTTTCAATTGCTCTTACCATCTGTTCTGTTTAAAGAAAAAATATATTCCGTGGTGATCTAAGTGAGAAAGGATATATTCTGTTATGTTTTAAGTAGAGAACGGTGATCAAATCTAAATCTAATATTGCCCCTGCAGTAACGCCTCTTAATTAATTTTCTCAGTTCACAAAGTAGAAGACAGTAAATAGACTTAATATTCTAGGTTAGCTGTTAAATGTGTTTCATCAATATTTCCAAAATCAAGACCATCTGTCAGAAGATGTAAAATGGCATGCAATCCCCTTAAACATGAATATTTTAACATTTTCACTCTGCCCACCATCCTCTCAACATGTTCTAGAATTTCCTGTATTGGTTTCATAATCCAGAACACAATTTATGTGTTTCAACTTGAATCCAAGGATTTCTAACGTTTTAGGTCAGCCTGTTAAAAACAAATGGCAAATAATAGACATCATGCATGCTTTAAAGAAATAAAGAAAACTGGGAATGGAATGACTCATAATACAGCACCTCTGGGAAGGGCCTACACGCATGCCAAGTTTAGACAAAACTTACTCTTTATCCCTCCTAGAATTCTCAGCAACTTTACAAACAGCATCAGGGACAAAGGTAATACCGTTGCATACTAATGAATTGTTACATGACTTGCTCAGTTCAACCAAAGAGATTAGTCTTTGCAATTTTTACAAAAGCAATACAATTTTTAAAAAGAAATAGAGTAATGGAAGTTCCTTGCAACTATTGTAGAAGAGAGAAACTGTTCAATGTTCTTGACGAAGGACAAATAAATACAGTTTTTAGGTAATCATACTATCATTTTCTCTCTTTTTAAATACATGATTTTAATTGAAGTAATTAATTTTCTGTGATTTTTTTTTCCCTTCCAACATTAAATAGCCTAATCCAGCAATTATTCACCCAGGAGGTGCAACAGACATGCAGGCATGTACCATAATACTGCTGCTTAACAGTGGTAATTTCATAGCAAAGACAGAAAAAAATATTCTCACATCAGTAGGCATTACATGAAGACGATTTCTTATAATTCTAATGTAATTAAGGATAAAATAATCAGTCTTCCATGTTCAAATACTTTAAGCTGGCACTGATGATGACATAATAATTACTAACCAATCTGAAAATTTTCAGAGCACAACACTTTGCTGGTTCTTAGCTTAACTGCAATCTTAACTGCTTGCACAAACTTTCCAATTGAAAAGACACCAGCAAGTTTATTTACTCATGCATGAAATATAATGTGAGCTTTGAGTTTGGGAAAGATGTGGTATTGACACCAATAAAGATTTAATTTACTTGTTTTCTCCAGAGCTGCCAAAACATGTACTTTGATGAAGCTTTAAGCATTAGGCTTAACTATAGCAAAAGGAGTCAATTTTCTTTAGATAAGAAAATACTTTAGTTCCCAGAAACTTTGACACATTTGATACTGCTAGAGATGAATTGGAGCCATCTGGGAAATATCTAGGCAAATCAAAATTTCTAAAACATATCTGCATTTTAGTACAGTAGTAATTTTCATTGAGGATCTAAAATGAAAAGATTTAATAATATAACAAAAAAGCTCTATACAAACTTAAAAATAAAATTATGTGAATTACATACCCTAATCCATTAATCATTAGCAATTCCTCCTCTTTTCCCATCCTGACACTAAGAAGTGAGCGAATCTGGCCCAGTGCTGCAAGCAGATTAATGGTGTCTTTGACAGAGGCAGCACTAATAGTGTATGCTTTCCTCAGGGCTTGCAGTAGCTCACCAATGCTGTCATATTGCCTACGAAGGAGGGTGTACATAATCCGAACTAATTCTGGATCTTGAATCTGATCTTCCTGGGACCAGCGCACCATAGTCTGGGATATAAGTTCTTTCAGTGTAGCTAAAAGATAAAATACAGAAGAAGTTACTAGCTATTACAACAAAAAAAAAATATGTCAAAAATATGTATAAAAGTAGAATATTAGATAACAGTGGACAATGAGGCAAAAGAACACAAGCAGAGTTAAAAAGATTTTTCAACTGGAAAAATAATTTTTAGGTCTTTCAAGATAAGAAACACCTACTTAGTGTTCAAGTCAATATCAGCAATGAAAACTTAGTTGATCATGACTTTTAAGTTAGATGTTATATTTAAACTTTTGATTTATCCGTAATTTCTAGATCAAGATTATAAAATAGCACTAAGTGCAGCAAAAACACCTTTTCATTAGGAATGACTGAAATCTAATTTTATAATGCCAAAGAAACATCATATTTTGATGATCATCAGCCTAGGTTTTGAATGCAGAAATTGGTAATTAAAATTTCAGTAAACAGTTTATTGACTGGCAAGTATGAGTTCAAATTACAGCAGAAATATTCATGAATGTGTGCTCAGCTTGCCAATCAATTTTGTTGTGGGGGGCACAAGGATGAAGTATGTTCTAAACTTACAAAACTGCCAGAAAGGGGGATGAGATAGCCACCTTTTTAAATCAAATACCCAATTCAGGACCTACCCAGGATGGCTTGAGCCACTTTTGCTGCTTATTCACTTGAAGAATATTTAGCTATATTGTTGTTCAGATAAAGGACCTACACTGTCTTCAAAGTGATGATCTACTTAGAAACATCTCAGAAACATATGATGATGAAAACTCACTAAGGAGTAGGATATGCAAACTGAGTTAGAATAGAATTTACTCTGTATTTCCCATCTGTTTGGGGAAAGTCATTGTCACTTGGAAATACATTTTCTAAAAAAATAATACTGTTTGGAACTACACAGTGCATATTGCTTGAAGCAGTTCTGTTGTACACGTTTCACATTCAATGACCCTGAAAACAATTTTTCTGAGCTCAGAGTTTAGGAAATTCACCTGAAAACTAAACACATATTCCAGTCGTTGTTCCAACAAACGTTGTTGGTTGATAACAAGTAGAACATGAATAATCACCTTCTGTCTTAAAACAATACTACAAGTTTCTTTTCTCTATTTCCAGCAATGTCACCTCCTGACTTTCCCAAAGTTCTTCCAATTTTAAGAACTGCCCCCTCCCAATTTCCAGAACAAAAGTGTTTATAGCTAGTGTGTATCTATTTATTTTTGTGTCTACACTATCCTTTCACTTGCTAACTCTCCTCCCTTACAGTTTACTTGATGTATTTAAAGAAAACCATCATTAATACTCAGATTTTGTTCAATAAACAGGTTCTTTTCTGTGGGGCAGATTCTGTATTTCATTAAGACAGCCCTATTCTTAGAGGCATGTTATAACTGAAAACATAAATAAGCTTAGTTCCAAAACACCATATCACTTTTTACAATTTCTTCTTTCAGTGCAACAAGGCACTCTCCTTTTCTTTGATTCTTGCACTAAACTCTTCTTTCCTAGAATAACTAATAATTTCCTATAACCTTCCAACTCATCAAGTGTCACTGATTTCTGGTTCCAAAAATATAACACACTTCTTACGTCAGAAACTCAATTATCATATTAAAGAACACAATTACTTACTCTGGCTTTCTGATAGGGGTGAAAGGGATAAACATAGGCTAAAGAGCAACCTGAAGTGGTAAACTCCAGAAGGAGTTAAGGTTTCCTCCTGTGAAATGACATTAGGTCTTTGATATCTCAAGTGATGGCTGCCCTTACAAATCTAAAGGACAGACTGTGACAAATTTTTGTCTTTTTGCTCTACAAATCTAGTTCCTCATTTCCTTAGCACTGCCAGAAATAAATATTTTTTGTTGGATTGAAAGGACTATTACTTTCAAAATAATGTCATATTTTTGAATTATTTTTTTTGGTTCAATGAGGGAAAATACCATATGATTCACTCCAAATAGTATTTTCCATGTTGGCTACAAAATATTATTTGAACTTACTAAATTATGAGGGCAATTTTATACATTTAACTGTCAGATATTTATACATGGAACTGAAAACGTATTACAAGTTTTAGTACAAACATAATATTGCACAAGAAACACATTCTCATAAAATAAAGAAGTGAAAACCAAATATTTTCCCTGATATTGAATTGCCTGTGCAGAGTTTTCTATGTGTAAGTGCATCAAAATGGTCTTGTGTATTTTAGAGCTTCTCTCTGGAGTTTTGAAAATGTTTCTCCATAAAAAGTGTTAGTGTTTCTTAGGTTTTAATACCTTTGAAGGTTTTGATTTTTTTTCTTCTGATAAACTTTTAAGTATCATATTGCTATATGTAATTACTTTTAGGTAGTATGGCAAATAGCCTTGGGAAATCAATTAGCCATGTTCTTGCATGAATGAATTTTTGGTCAGAAGATAAGAAATGGAGGGCAGAACTAAATGGTAGTGGTCACAAAGAGGGAGAAACAGAGGTGAAGTTCTGCATATATCCATGCTGTGTTCTGTGATGTTAAGAATCTTCCTTCCCTAAAAGACCTGAAAAGGGGATAAACAGGTGCAAACAAGTTTGATGATAGAAAGTTATGAATGGGTGTAACTGAAAAAAACCCAAAAATAATTAGAACTTAAATGGACAGAACTGGGTAATAAAATGGTGATGAAATTCATGTTAAAAAAAGTAACTATAAATAAAATAGGGTAGGAAAATACAGTCTTCATTTATAAATATAACAATGAGATGTTAACAAAGATAAGATCTGGCAGATAGATCCAAGAAAATCACAGAATCACAGAATAGTTGAGTTTAGAAGGGACCTCTGGAGGTCATATGGTCCAATGCCCATGGTCAAGCAGGGCCACCTTCAGCCAGTTGTCTAGGACTGTGTTCTAGATGGTTTTTGAATATCTCTAAGAGGGAGAGGTCCCTTATCTTATAAAACTAGCTCAATTATCAGTATCAACTAAAATCCACTGACAGTCAAAAAGATCAAATCAAAAGCCATGATATTAAGAAAGCAATGTTTAAAGCAGAATACATTATGCCATTATGTTAATCCACAGTTCAGTCACACCTTTTCATCCCACACAAGACGAGGCCTTCAAATGAAGCACATTCACAAGGCAGGAGCTAAGCCAAAAAGAAAGGTGTGTCTTCATGTAATGGATGACAGAATCCTGAAACTCCCTGCCAAAAATGTAGCAGACGCTAAAAGTTCACATTTGCTCAAATGGAGACTACACAAGTATCTGCCAGAAAGGTACAATGGGGATAGACAAAGATAAACCTCTTCAGAGTCAGGAAATCTCCAGAGCTGAAGATAAATGGAGACTGGGACAGTATTAAAGTGGTAAGTATCATATCTGATTGTTTCATTCTTACTTGTCCCTAGATAACCATTTGTGGTCACTGTTTGAAACAAGGTATTGGGATGGATGGATCTGAATCATTACACCTGTCTTACCCATAATATTCCAAAACTTTAGGGGCTGCTTAGTGTTTCTACCTCCGAGCATATAAAGCTTATGCTCAGTATTAATTTCTTATCTGAATTTTTTTTTTAAATACAGAACTTTGCAGTCTGGTTTCTACTACTTAACGCTAAAGGCTTCTCAAGTTGCCACTCTCAGCCGCTTACACATACTCGCCTACATCTAAGCACAGCAGTACACTCTGAGGACTTCTAACTGAACTCCTGCAAAGAGGAAAGCCAAAAACACTTGCGAAATTTGACAACCACTTTATTAATAAACTTTAAGAGGCATTAGAGTTCAAAAAATTAGGAAATAAGAGAATAATTCCTTCTAGGCTGCTCTTACACCTGTACGTCTTAATTTAGGTTTAGCAGTCTGCTTAGAGTCTCTTTTTGTATTCAGATATCTTGTCACAGGGATCTGCTGTTTCCTTCCCTCTAATCCTTTCTACCTCTTTTGCCCTGTACTGAAACTGAGAAGCTCCTGTGTTTGTTTCACCTGAGAAAAAAAAGATCTCCTTGCAACTCACCCAAAAGATAACAGATGAGAAACAATCAAATGTGATGACTCCAGCATGATCTCAACAATAGACAGAAAAATCTGCTATTCTTTTTGACTGCTAATAAGTAACAAATGTACTGTACTGCAACCAAACATTCTGTAACCAAAATTAAAAAAACAAGCAACAAAAGAAATGGAGCCCACAGCCAGCGTGAAGTCTATTGTAAGTAACAACTACTAAGTTACATTCTGTGGTTTCAGTATAAGTAGCACTCTAAGGAACAAAGTCTCAAAGGACACAAGCAAAGATTTTTCAACTTAACTTTACAATCACATCTTTTTTTTTTTTTTTTTTTCCCCTTGAACATGTAGTGGTTATTATCCAACAGAGACTTAACCTTTTCACATAAACATTCTCATATATACACACTAAGTTCACTTTGAAAGACCCATGGTTTATTGTTTAAACATGGGAACTGAATTAGGGTATTTGTTCAAGCCAGTAAATTCTACTTCCTGATTTCTGTTCTAGGACCAACAATCAAGTATATACCTTCCAAATATATGGTTCTACATGAAAGATTTATATTATAATAGCAGATATCTCCCCTAAGTCAGAAGCACCTGAAAAGCCCTAGTTAAGTGAGCCTGACAGACATAGTTTCTATTCCCAAAATGCATGCACAAAATCATTGATCTCCTTTCATTTCTACCTGCAGAAAAACTAAAGAGTATACATATCACTCACTAGCTTAAATAAAAAGTCTTTCTTTGCCATTTCTTGCGTGTAAGGGTACTACTACTTTTATCACACCACAAGCCTCTGGCATGTGGAGAGAGGTGATGGGCAGGCCAGTACATTTAACCTGTAACAGAAGCTGGAAGCAACGTGAATATTGGGCATGGTGACATTGATAACCAGCTAAAATAGTTGCTAATGTTTTTCCAATTTTTAAGTTTTAACAAGAAATTGCAGTGCCTTAACAATCTTTCAAGACTGTATGATGACTACCCCATATATATGCCTTATATAAATTATGACTTGACAGTTAAAAAAGTCACATTATCATAACTAACATTAATTTATTGCCTCAATGTGTTTATTCTCTGAGTTATAGCTTGTTTTAAAAACAAATTTTACTAATTCATTATTAACACTAGTTTAAATTTCTGGCATTCCTCTCCTAACATAAAAGTCCATTTGTGAGTAGATATGAATGCATGCTTAGAGGAAAGGAAGACTTTTTTATAGACACTAGTTCCTTCCTATGAATATTCAAACGCTGAGTATGTATAACCAGATGCTCAAGGCCAGAGACTTTTAGCCTTGGCAACATGTACACACCATGCTAACCACAACCCATCTTCATGCATACAAGAGGATGGGGGTACCTCAGGCACCCATTTGTTTCACTCTCTGAATTCCAAATTTCCTGGGGCGTACAAGAGAATTGCACATATGGACTACATACCTCACAGTCTCCAGCTACATTCAAGAATATAATATAATAAATATAATTTAATATAATGTAAATATTATATATTTTTTCATTGTCATTTGAATGAGTTCATATACATATTAGTACTATGCATCACTCCAAGGGGAAGCCCAAACCTGAAGAGATTATCTGAAATTTCTAGAATCACTTGTCCAACCTGCATTTCTTGTGACCAAAAACTCCAGTACATGAAATAAATAACCTGCTCTGTTCCAAGGGCCAGATACCATGTGCCCTGAGGCTTTAGGAGTGAATGCTTCCTGATTCATGACAACAGAATTCACATGAAGCCTGAAGAAGAAATGATACTTCCCAGATATTGAGATTTCTCTTTAGAAAGCAGATGCTGACAGATGAGTCACTGGAGAATAAAGCCCAGTCAGCAGACCTATCTTTGTGCAGCACATTAAATTATTATAAGATTTAATGTATTTACAACCTAGTATCAAGCTTAACAGATCCAAAGATGCTTTTAGGACAGGATAAACCCTCTCTGGTGTTTTACAGAACAGGCAGATCATGTAAGAGGTGTCCTGAGTTATAAAATAGCATTGCTGTCTAATGTCACACAAATCCTGATGAAATTATTAAGTCGGAAATGAAATTAACTATTCTAGGTCTGCACAAGGACTGATTGCCAAACTGAGCAAACGGGAATTAGAAGAGGAGGATTTACTACCATTGTTGGTTGGAAGACCAACTTCAGGTCACTTGTACAATTTTGCAAGTGGTATTTGTATGGTGTTATAGAAACTCAGAGCTGGCAAAAGCCAATCTTGATTCACAAAGGCAACAAGAAACCTCAGCAAAACTTTATCTTCTAAAGGAACACCTGGAGGAAATAAGACTTTTTTCCTGCCTTATTCCTCACCATCCACAGTCACTACTAAGGACTGAAAGCTCATAAACAAATGACAGCAAAGACAAAATTTCCGAGATTCACACTATAGATTAATCTCACTGGGGATAATACACGGCAGTGAAAGGCAGGTTTGCTGCTCAGAGGCTCAACAAAATAGTCATGCAGATGGCAGAGGAACTGCAAGCACAGAACCCATCTTGCCTATTTAGAATAAGATCACTCCTCCTGTGTTGGGGTATAGGGTAAGAGAATCTACATGTACAGGAATACTGCTCAGAATAAAACATCTATGATTTCAAGTGTTTTGGGGTGTTTGCATGCATGTATGTACATTTGTGTGTACACATACCCTAAGAAAAGGTAGTATTAAAAAGGAATGTGAACACTTTGGCTACTAGTCTTTCCCTGCTGGTAACAGAAACAGCTACAATAATTTATTAGAGGAATTAGAACCAAAAGAACAATATACCTGCAAAACGCAACATGAAATATTGCAGAGATGAAATAATAATGACAAATTGCTACTCGACTGAAGCAGCCAGAACTTGAGATAACTTCAGGATATGTGTAGGCTTTCCGTCTTCCATTTACAAATAAGCTCAATTTTGCTCTCAAGTAGCAAAGACATTGAACTAACCTCTGTAACAAATGCCACAGGGAGGTATCTGTAACATTTGTTATTTCAGTCCTTCCTTTAATTATAAGTAGTGTATCTTTGAGACACCAATAATACATGCAATAGTCTATTTTCAGCTTTCCATTGCTAAAATGACTCTGTGCAATTATCAATTACTTAATGCATGTGCATTTTTTTCTTAAATTCATTAACTAACTAAATAATATTCTTCAAAGCATTATAAGAAATGACAAGCGGCTATACATAGCATCTCTGTAGCTATGAACATGCTTGCTTTCTCTGAAAATCCAGCGTTTCAAAGAACCAAAAATGGTTCACATACAGTATAGCACTTATTCATAAGTTCTGGCAGTAATCACAAGTTAAAATTGATTGTATGCAGTAAAAAAAAACCTAACCAACAAAAAAACCCCCACTCTTATTTCTCTGTATAAAGGTATATAACAAAACATATACGCTGTAAGTATTCAAATACTTGCTAGATAATGCTTCTGAATCTGGTTGTTAGAATGTGAAGAAAACTTGCTGAAACAAATTCTTAGTCTCCTTTTCTTCCTGATTTATGACATTAGGCGTGGTAACAAGATGACAGATATGAAATACAGCAAGTATATGGCATTTGCGTATAAATAACAATAAATGTTATTTTAATTCACTCTTCTACAGAAAAGACAAACTTCCCATCTTTTTGTATTACAAAAACTATGAATTACAGTGCTGTGTTTATCCATCATTCCTCTACGTGGAAAAACCTTGATTCAACTACATTTATGTTTCTTACAAGAACTAACTGTAATTTAGGTAAAATTTCCATTGATTAACATCTGTCAAGCTTTGCACAGCTTTCTCTAAATGCAATATACAACATGGCTATATATGTTGTCAGCTGATACATATATCCTATGAATCAAGCCCAACAAACCTCCACAGTGCTTTGCAACATGTAATATCAGGCCTTTTTAAGAAAGCTCATCAGCCTACCTGCTCAGCATTAGCCAAGAAAGAGCCTGGACTGTTTGGCTGAGTGAAGAGAAGGCTCAGGGGCACCTTGCCAATGTATATAAATACCTGAGGGAAGGATGTAAAGGAAACAGAGGCTCTTTTCAGAGCCCAGTGATGGGACAAGAGGCAATGGGCACACACTGAAACACAGGAGGGTCCATCTGAGCAGAAGGAGAAACTTTTACTTTGAGAGTGACTGAGCACTGGCACACATTGACCAAGGAGGTTGTGGAGCCTTCATATTTGGAGATATTCACAAGCCATCTCGACGTGGTCCTGGGCAACCTTTTCTAAGTTGCTTTGCTTGAGCAGCAGGGTTGGACCACATGACCTCCAAAGGTCCCTTCCAGCCTCAGCCATACTGTGGTTCTATGAATCACTTGCCACAGGGCATTACAGATCTGAAAACAGTGGCTTACTCTTAAATACCATTACGCTAATTAACATTAAGTAAATTATTGTATTGTTTCAACAGTTACTCTCAGTTCTCTGTGTGCTTATTCAGCTGTTCTAGGCGGAAGGACTGTTTTCAGTGATGTAATATATATTCTCCCATACATATTGTTTCTAGGTCTGTGGCTTAAATTGTCTCTCCTACCTTATTAGTTTCAAAACATATATGCAGACTTTTCAAGTGTTTTGAGTCAAATATTTATATTTTTACGAAATGTTAATAGCTTACTATTACTCAGCAAACACACAGGGATATCCCAGTCTTCTTTCAATATAATATTCTCCTATGGTGTCTGCTCTTTTCATGTATGTTTAAGCAACATCAAATCTCACTGTAAAGGGCAATGAGATTTATAAATATAGAGAAAACTTTCCAGGCAAACTCATGATATCTAGGCGGAATTATTCTCTGCCCTATGGTTTTAGAGACAATTAAAGATCTATAGAAGCAAAGAGCAGGATAAAAACCAGCAATATTAAATTCTGGAAAGTTCTGTTAACTTAAGCATTTATAAATGCAGCATTTGCACTTGTAATTAAGATAATAAAGATGTTTCTTCTGTTTAATTAGTCAAATATGTTGAATTCAGAAATTCTTAAATTCAGAAAGGGTATGGTAAGAGTGAGTATGGTGTGGATATGTGTATGATACGTGAAAATATGTATGAAATGTGCCTGTATGTGATACTTGAGATAAATCAGAACAAGTTATTAGTTTTTAACGAATGTATATATTCACCATCATCAAGTGAAAGAAGTGAAAGCCATCCCTTCTTATACAAAAAAGAACTGTAAAACCATTTTGTCACATATATCTTAGTACTGAGATGCATACAGCTTCTCATGCAGCCAACAAAAATGAAGCTAATCTGTAAAGACATTTTTGCATTTTAAAAAACATCAAGCCATATACATGGAAACTTCTCAAGTTTGGAATTCTTGAGTCTAGATTATGGTGCCATAATTAACTTTTTACATTTCTTTGTAAATATTATGCAAATTTTCAACCTCAAAATTAATGATCTGGATTCAAAACTTCCACCCATTTTAACTTCTTGTTTAACAATGCATGTAAGTTGTTTAGTATGTAGGATAACTGTTCTAAGAGGCAGAAGGAACTTAAACAGGTAGCCTCCTCCTTAAGTCCACTATAAAGTTTTATTAGAAAATATACTCTTGTTGACTGCATACACTTTTAGCACTTGCATCACAGAAGTATTTATGTGGAAAGAAAACTTACTAGGAGATTTCTCTTCTTCCTCCTTAGGTTCTACTTTTGCAGTTTTTGGTGGACCTTTGATTTTGTACATTAATGAACGGAGTTTTCCAGTCAAGGAGGAATCTTCCTCTTCCTCTTCCTCCTCTTCTAGTGGAATACCTTAGCAAATAATAAAACTGGTTAGAAACAAAACTCAACTTTTGAAAATTAACTCTTTCAGTATTTAAACAATACCAAAATACCTACAGGACTTTTTTTTAAACCATCAAATTTCATACAGGAAAAGCAAGGTAGTAAGGCCAGTAGCGTTAATAAGTTAGCTACAGTAACACCCATCAAATTAAGTTTATTTCAGTACACATACTCCTTATATCCATATTTATAGTAACATTTTTCAGTATTATGACCAAAGAGGTGGTATTCTTGGAAGATTCTACTATGGCAATTAATTTTGACTCAGCGTCATATCCGTTTAAATATGTGAGCCTTTATTTCATATTGCAGAATGTAAGCTAAAGAAGGAAACATATGGCTGTATGTCACAGTATAACACAATTTTTCAGTCAAGGTATATAGCACTCATAAACAAATATATTAACTGAATTTAAATCTGTAATAAGGCAGATGTCCAGAGATTACACCAGTAATAGATGTTTTTCAAGAAAATGTGTACGATGAGATGGGATGTCATTTTACAAGATAGTTTAATACAGTTCAGTTCACTGCATTGCTTCACAACCATTCAAAGCATTTAAAAATCTATCACACCTCTTAGTGATGATCACATACCACATGTGTTATGTGCAGAAGCACAGAACATCTAAGCAGGTTCCCTTCAGACCAGAGCTAATTGTGCTGAACTGAAATGTAAGCTTTTGCTGTTTGGCTGCTGGTCAAAGTGAAATTGGGAAAAGGAAAAGATTTCCAGATAGAATACTGAAGAGATACAAGCTGCAGCAGAGGAAATAGGATAATCTGCAGAGGTTAAAACTGGTATTAAAAAAAGAAACTAAAGAAAGGAACGGAAATCTGAAACGTGGTATTAGGTTGGAGAAACTTTGCCACTGCCAGCTACCAAGGGCAAGGAGTTAAAGTTATGACTAGGAGTGACTAAGAAGGACATTCAGAGGTGGCGGGAAAGACTGAAAGAACTAGAAATTGAAATTGGAGACTATGTATGGAATTTAAGGATAGGGTAAATGAGACTGGCAGGGCAAATTAAAAAAAAAGCAAAATGAATGAAGGAAGGCTACAGTCAGTCTGGAAACAGTAAGAACAGGAAGCACAGCCAATAAGGAGAGGAAAGAGAGAGTAGACAAGGCTGATAAAGAATGCAAGAAACTCTGGCGTTGAAAAAAAAGCTAAGCCCTGGAAGCAAGAGACACTGGGAGAACTCTTGGAAGTAGAAATGGGCAGACAAGAAGAAATGCACTGGAATAATGAGGCAAGACTGTTGGACCGGAGGAGATGGAGTCTGTGACTGCTCCAGATGGGGTCTCACTCACTGCTCCATATAATTCTTCATTCATTTTGCATCCTCTTAGAACTGCAATCTATTTGGAAGCCGACCATCTCGTGCTACTGGCTAACCACTTAATTCAAGTGGCAGAGGTCTGTGCACTGGAACAGATGGTTCCAACCCAGATAAGCGTCAATTTGATATTATGCAATAAAATCTGTTGTAAATTTGTTTGTTTTGTTTATAACCAAGAAATTACACACAAAAATTATGATAGAGGACTATTATTTTGCTGAAAAAATTAACCACTCAGAGTTAGGACATGCTAGGATTAAGACTGCCTGAGTAACTTTAATTCAGACTATTTGTGTATATTCATTATGAAGCAGCCTTTAATTACTTGATTGCATACATATTTTTCCACTTAGACTGAAAAGTATACTTAGTATTAAAAAGCTGATTAAATATTCCAAGCACAATTCCTATTCATTTTATCAGCAGCTGTGATTGCTTAGTACTGATCTTCAGGACTAAGTCAGGACACAGATAATGAGAACCATGAGAACCACAGCGACCACCTATGATGATAAATCTGTAAAAGGCAATTAATATGGTTTTGTTTAGAATCCAGAGGATCATTAAACTATTTTAATCATGAGACTGTGCTTTCTTTGTCTTCAGTCTCTCTTTCATTCAACATACACATGTATATTGCAGTAAACAATAATAAAAGTGTACCCCTATAAAGAAAAAAAACACCCCACAATCACTAGGGTTTCACCTCATGAAAAGATGTAGAGTGATCAAGAAATAAGCTAAGTGAATACCAGCAACAAGATGTCAGGGTAAAATAAATATATTGCAGAGTTAAGATATTTCTAAGTTGGGAGTCTTCCATAATCTTCATCCTGGAGTCTCAGAGAACTGTCTAATGCCAAATAGGCATTATCTTTGAAAACCAGAGGTCAAATAAAGCACTAAGTGACTGAATAATGGAGATGACAGTATCTACCTTAATAAAGATGGGGAGAAAGAGTAGCAGCTACAAGGGTATTAAGTACTCGCTTTAACCCCTAAAGAAAAATGCTGGAATGAAAGAAATAGGTTTTGGTAAGCACTTAGAAGCAAGGATGAATAACGATCAACACAGGGTTGTCAAAACCTAATTAGGTTAAACCAAGTAAATTTCCACCTATGATATAGGTAACCTTACAGATACAAATCTTGATTTTAAGAACTAAAACCATCTTATACAATATCCTCAGCAATAAGCTGATGAAACACAACCTAGGTACCCGCTTACTCATCTTTGGCTGAGGCTAACGCTGAGGTACTTGAAAAATGGTAATTGGCTTATCACAAAATCACAGCTTGATGGTTGCTGGAAATTCTAATAGGATACTCAGAAACAGCAGCACAAGATGATAGCAGAAGCCCTAACGATATCTGCACAGAATGGTATGGGAGGCATCACAGCTATCAACAGAAATCACAAACTGTTAATTACAGGTCACTAAAAGAATCCAATTGCATGAACTGGGTAAAACTGGGTTTAGGGATAATCAGTGAAGAAAGAACTAGCAGGCTGTATTAGTTAATATTTAAAAGTGACCTCAAGCAAACAGAAGGAGGCAGAAACTATTAAGATTACCATGCTCTTCCTGGGGATGAACTCGAGGTCTGCCAATTCACTGTAATGACTCAGTCTCCTTCATCTTGGACAAGATGGATGCCATCAACCATAGGACCAAGAAATGCACTGGAAGAGTAACTACCAGTATATCTACCAAGTAGGTAGATAAGAAAATGCTTTGTATACTAGTTTTAACTGCATAGTTATTAAGAATGAGCAGTAATAACTAGATGACTCAGCCTATAAATGTAAGTATCATTATAAATGGACTAAAAATTCCATTTTTCTCTTGATTAGATTAATATCTTAATAGTCTAACAAAAGAATTTTGGCATCATACATAAAATGTGATTTCTTAGCCCACACAAATTGCACAGGCTATCTGACATAGCTCACCCTTGAGGATACCCTAAGGAAATTAAAATTCAATGACTGGGGCAATTCAAGCTGTAATCTGCAGTGTAATAGTGTTTTATAATGATTGACCATCACAGCTGTGTATACACCAGGAAACTAAGCTAAAGCAGTAGTAGCAGCAGCCCTCATACAGTGTTTTTTATTAAATTTTCTCGTTCTCAACTTCACAGCAATAATGCTCTTTCAATATCTTTTATCTTCTTGTACACATACACATGTCTATATAAATCTTTTAAGGTAATTCAGCCTGCTTGTCTGGATAATTTTTATTTTCCCCATTAATTCTAAAATTGCTATACAAATAGAATACTACCCGGTATTAATTTAGTAGATATATAACAATGAAAAACTAAAACCATGCACAGGTTTCCCATATGTTTGTAAATGCATCAGTTTGTCAGAAAAGTCACCACGTAAACAGTAATACATCTAACAAAAAAAACTCATCCTATTTTTTTTTAACTCATTTGTTCTTTTTTCACTTAAAGTGTCAAAAAGACAAGCAAAAAACGTAACAAAACCTTGCCACTCACCACAGTGAATTAGAAGATCATCATGAAATTCATATAACTCATCCCGAATCTCCTCTGGACAGGGACAATCCTCTCCAAGTTGAAAATTCAGCAACATATTAATCTTTAAAGGGAATAAAACAGAGTTAAAAAGCTCAGATAGCCAAATACATATTCTAATATATAGCCATACTTTACCTCTTTATAATCAAATTGACATAAAACATAGATTTCTAATACAGCTTAAAGGAAATAACAAAGCGGTGGTACTTTGTAACCTTTACAATTAACATCAAAATACAGTTACACGCAACAAAGCTGTTACCTGGAGGTATAAAAGACTATTTCCACCATATAGATTTCAGCACAACAATAACTTCATGCTAACTGCTGGCAAGTAAAATTGTCAAATTATCATCATCTTGCAGTACTGGATGAATCTCGGCTCCTCAGTATTGGGCAGTAATGTTCAATTTTTCTACACTGTTGAGAAGCCCTAAGTCAACTGGTTTAGAGCTTGAATTCTGGAGTAAAGGTATAAGGATTCTGACATTCAATATTTTGTGGCATCTTAATAAATTTTATTTCAAATTCAACTTTGCTTCTCTAGCAGTTCCAATGGTAGTTTAGAAGTCAGAACTCTATCATCACAAAGACTTTTTTTACCTTTAGATTCAACTATTTGTTTAATATTACCTGTTCTTGAGGAGGAGACCGAAATTCTTTTGTCTTCTTGGCAGTCAAAGCAGCAGACATGTTCAAGGCTTGCATGAGTTCATTGTACCTATATTTCTGATTATATTGTAATTTTGATACATAACGGTCCGCAAATGATACAATTGCTTCCACTCTATGTTGTAGCTCACAGTCACAGAAGTAATTGAGTAAATGACACATCTAGGATAGAAAAACAGACAAGTTCAACAGTTTAACAGACTGACCGGGGAAGAACTGCAGTGGACACTATAGACTGAAACAGACTGTAAAAATGAGAGGCTTTTTTTCCCCCCCCATATTTTCTTTTAACACTGTAAAGTTGACAAATCTATAAATTTTATTATCTGATTGATAATATTATATTGCATTCACAGTCTTTCACTCCATGAACTCAAAACATGTAGAAATCACAGAATCATAGAACAGTTTGGATTAGAAGGGTCCTTTAAAGATCACCTGGTCCAACCTTCCCTCCTATGAAATAGGTAGGTATTTGCATATCTATTTTGAGCGTCAATAAACATGTAGAAAGAATTGCATCATCATCAGATTTGGTTATTAATGTGAGGTTATAGGGTGAATTGGAATAAAGGTCTTCAGCATTTCAAATTTTACAAACTACGGAACAGACAAAAAGCACTACCTTCCTTTCATCAATAGCAGAACATATGTAATACATTCATATTAAATGGTCACCTGAAGTTTAACAGATTCTGGTAATCTTGTCTGCAATAAGCCCTTTGCAGGTGCTTTTGTTTCTTTTATTGCTTTCTCCCCAGCTTCTACAGCTTTTTCTTCAACTTGTGTAACTTCTTCCTTCTCTGTCCTCTCTTCTGTTTCTTCCTTGTGATCTCCAAACACACTAGGATCAATGAGGAGTAACACCTGCTTCACATCATCATCATCAAAAACCCCCATTATGAGTAATGTTGCTATCAGTTTAAGAACAGGAACAAACTGGAATGCAACCTGTCCTCCAACAGGATCTCGTATATGACTACCACTACACTGTACTGCCTCTGTTAGCATACTTATGGCCTTGGATTTAAGTGTATCAAGGGGTATCTCTGGGCTGGATGTCTGACGTTCTTCACTGGTCGCAATAAAGCATGGAGTAGAAAAATTAAAGCCTGGTTTCAGACAAGTGCTAAGCCCTACTCCAGGTAAACCGTGCTTCTTTGTTTCATCAGGATATAATTTAATAGTTCGAGTTTCATCTGTAACTGGAATGATAAATTCATTGTTCATCATGAGTTTGGCTTGCTTGGCATGCTCCAAATGAATACTAATGAGCAAGTCATAGAATCCAGAACGCAGGAGTCCAGGTAAGTATTGATTATCTATAGTAAAAAATAGCTGAGATATGTCCACATGGCTACAAAGCGCATAGGCAACTCTAGTGTTACCTAGAGCACTAACTGAGCTATAGAGTTTTAAAGTGTGGTAGTGAAACTTCATCAAATCTTCTTGTTCACATAGTTCCAAAATATCAACGCATCTGTCATGAAATAAAGAAACAGAACACCAGTCAATTTCATTAATAATTATTTTGTAAAAGAAAAGTTTTATAATCTCTGCAGATTTTGGTCAGCTCCATTTTAAACCATTAATATTAAGATTGGTACTGACTAATCTTAACATGTGCATCATTAAACCACAGTAAACGGTGGCAATAATTTGATGAGATTATTTACAAGTACTCCTCCATAGGGGAAAAAAAAAAGAAAAAAAAAAAAAAAAGGAAAATTGTAATATAGAGAAGGTTCTTTGCAAGCTATAGTAAAGTAGAGCTTGTTTTTAAAAGAAATATATTTGGAATGCTGAAACTCTGCAGTAATACTGTCACTGAACAGTGCCTTTATAGTTGAGGATCTCCATTTCATTTTTTCCACAAAAGACAGTATTTTTTACTCTTTTCTTGAATTCAGCTTTATTAACAAGAAATAAAAATGCTTACTGAATTATTAAAAGAAGCTGCAAAATAACTGATAAAAGTACAGCAGTTAATTTATCTTTCTGCTATGCTTTTGCTTACAGTTTGCTTTGTCACTGGTTACATTATTTTGTATTTAGATACATCTTTATTATCCTCATTCTGAAGATAAAACCCAAAGAAAATCTAAGAAAGTCAATAAGAACATAAAAACTTAATTCATGTAAATTCAGAGCAGATGAAATAGGAACTGATTACATGTTTTTATTACAGAAAAAAAATCAGCAAAATAGTACTTGCATGTTCTTTATATTGGTTTTCTGGAAGCTGAAAAATCTCTATGTTTAAAGATCTAGAGATTTAAGAGATATTATTTTGTAATTTAAATAAAATAATTTTTTCTCTATGTATGGAAATGTCATCACATGGCATTAAAATTATTCAGCCTCTTGCACCTACTTAAATTTAATGAATATGATATAGCAGATAAGATCAGAGATTCTAAACAACTCTAGTGCAAATATTCTCCAAGGCAGGTTTATCCAATACCCAGATAGCAGCTTTCCAATAGACATTTTGTCCACACCAAGTCACTGTAGTTCCTCCCAAATGTACCTATTTTCTTCTGGGATATGAAGTGCCATCATCTGCAAAGGTTCCAAACACTGCACAATCCAGCCATGACGTTCACTGACACGCTCAGTTTCTACTTTTAGAAAGCTGTTTGGCATCCTGCTCCATAACACAGGTGTAATTGTTTGCACATCAAGGCGAGGGGGACACTGAGGAACAGGATTTCTTTCTTCACTTTTAAAAATTGCTGCTGATAAAGGCATGGTATTCTGAAACAAATAGGCATAGTCAAATTATTTTTCTAACATCTAATTATGAATAAACTTATAATACCAAAAGGAAGTATAACTAACTGATAGCAAAGAACTCACAGAAATATATGTTATTGCAATAAACAAAATCCATTAAAACTCCCCCAACTTTAAAGGTGTTCTCCCCAAATAACTTTAGTTTGTTTTGACAAATGCAGTTCAGATTTGTTGAACAATTAACTTCATTTAATATTTACATTTACAGAAATGTATGTAGAAATCAAATAAGAAGTCATGCCATTAATTCAGTCTTCCTAAACGAATTCAACTGAGCAGGAATTTCCATGGAAATAAACAGATTTAAAAGAGCACCATTGTAGAAAATTGTATTGTACCTTTAATTTACCAAGTTCAAACTGAACCAAGTTAGTGCTCGTAGGCTGTACAAAAGTTGCTGGAAAAAGCTTTGTGTTTGGTTCAACCTAGAAGAGAAATAAGATTAAAAAAATTAAAAATTAACAAAGCAACAAGGATCTCCTGCCAGAACATGACATGATATAAAATAAATACTATATACCTTACACTTCATATACACATCAAATGGCTGCAGTCATTGTATTAAAGTGTTGACTACCTGTAGTTTACCTCTAACACAGTAAATCATTTGCTGAGTTATCTTTATAGGTCAACCTAACTTTCAGGCAGGTATGTCTGCTGCCTTATGTGCTCTCAACACCCATAACAAGAATTTTGGTAACACTATGTGCTGATCCTTCTTACACATATCCAAACCCAACACCTCATTCTAGAGCAGCTCCTTAAAAATCCAGCCACTTTGCAGCTACATAAGTATGCTCTTGTTCTAGGAAAAGCATCTACAACACAGACCAAAGGTAGAATACAGCTTTTTAGACCACCACAAATCTTTTAGAGTTTTTTCACACTTTATGCTGGGCAAAATAATTCACTACCAAAAAAGCTCAAAAAATATTTCTAAGAAAGAGGTAACCAGAGGGGATAATAAGAGGGTGAAAGTGCATTTGATCTGGATAGGGCAAATCTTTATTTCCTATTAAGGTAAATTTCTGTATTGAGTAAATTTCTGATTCATATTCCAAGAAGAATGTATTTTTTTAAAGATCTCAAAGATCTCTTTATTTCCAGGCTCAGCATTTGTCTCCAGTCTTACAAAATTACAGTGAATCACTAAATGACAGTGCTGCAATTTTAAAGTGTCTGGTTGGGTTTGGGATTTCTTCGACAGCTACATTATCCTTATTTCCCCATTATAGCTGCACTCAAAGTACACGTCAGGTAACACTAGTTTATTCTGAAGAATTCTCTACAAGATCACTCGCCCCTACTGCCATGAAAAAAAAAAAAAAAGTTAAAACATACTTATAGGACAGTATATTATTTGAAGGATTTCAGTGCTCCAGGGTAGCTGACAAAAGGTACAGTCTATGCAATCAATTCAAGGTTTTAGGAGTTCAATTAAATATTTTAATCACATTATTATGTACTTTGTGTATTATGCCTATATATTATACACACTAAGTACAATTACAATGTTTATGCTGTTGTGGAGTATAACTCCTAACTTTGAGGATAGCATATTATCAAAAATTGCAAAACAATGAACAGTCACAAAAAAGAAATTAAAAATTTATATTCTTTTAGATGAGAAAACAGCTCCAAAACACAACATAACTTAAACAAAATGTAAAATAATACCATATACAAAAAAATCTGTATACAAAATAAAGTTTTTTCAGAACTATAACTATTGGGATAGACAAAATAATGCAGGGCCAGGAGTGTACATTTTAATCTTTTTTATAAGAAAAAAAAAAACACAACCCCAAATCCAGAAACAAAAGGTATCCTGGACTGAAAGACACTACCCATAAAATGTGTCTTTTATTTCATTAAATCCTGGAAGTAACTGACCAAGACAATATAACTCTTAGTCTCCAACCAAAGATAGACATTTCCTAGTAAAAGTAACTGAATTTGTAAATTCTAATCTTGCTTGAAGGTCAGAAAACCATTACTAACTCAGAATAAAATAAAACACTTTGTAAACCAATATTTAAGATTGGCCTGAAAATTAATGGCATAATCTCAAATATATATGTATACACTATCTTTTGTTTATGTTGCTAATATAGAAAGTGGTTTTTTTCTAAATATCACCATTACATTCAATAGTTAGATTAAGAACTACAGCAAAATTCATTTCTTCTCTTTGATATGTTGACCTGTAGGCCATTTAGAATGAAAACAGCATACAAATATTGTCCCTCTACTTCAGTTAAGAAAACTGAAAAGTGAAAATAGTTACAAGATTAGAGTAATTATCCTGTAGCCTCTAGACCGGACAAATATCAATCATTTGCTGCACTTTGGGTAAGAGGTCTAAGATGTATTATAATATTTTAAAGACTTTATTTTATGGTAAAAATATTCAAGAAATGAAAATGAAAACTACATAAAACTATTTGCACTACTTTAAAAAATAGAGAAAAGAAATTACTTGAAATAAACAAAAGTTGAGAAATATTTCACCCTCACATATAACACTCCTGTTGGAATATACCACTGTATCTTACAGCAAGCACTGGGTGTTCTCATTTTTCAACAGACCAGGTTCTAACAGGTTTACTGAAAAACAATTCCAAAAGCAAATCCAGGTATTTTTTCCGTCGAAAAGACAAGCAACAGAAGAGAAATAATTGTATTTTCTGAGATTATTTTAAATTTTAAATTTACTACAAAGGATGCAGTTACATTAATTGCAAGTCATAAGAGGAAAAACCTGAAAGTGTGTTTTACACTAAAAGCAATAACAGGCATCTTCTACATCTATATTTTCCTAGATTTCTTTGCAAAATTAGAAAAACAGATAAAGGTTGTTCTGTGGAAAAAAAACCAACCCAACAAGCTTCCATGGTTTTGTTCAGAAGCTGTCATATTAATTTGTATCTAGCTAAAAAACAGCAAAGCATGGGGCTTAAGCACTTTCATCTCCTGTGTTCTTTCCCCAGGTGGTTGACATTTAATAACCTCTCAGCATAATACGGAAGTCTGACCACTCATAAAATATACCAAAATCACACCTGCCAGATCATCTCCCACCCCCATTTCACAGGCTGCGTGCAACTCTGCTGCATTCATTTCCAATGGAGTCAGTACACAAAGTTTCATGAAATTTAGTTGAATAACATCTAAGTTTTATCTGTATTACAAATCTGCGGGTTTTTTTTTGACACAAAATAAAGTGATGTATGGTTCCTAACAATGGAGAATCTCTTCCACAGTGGATGCTCTCCCATGGACAACTGATCTAACTAAGAGCAAATGTCATCAATCTGGTGCTGAAAACTTCTGTCAACTACTGATCCATTTGTGTAATGACTCCAGGTTCTGAGAACATTAATTGCATTTAGGAGCCACACCATTTATTTTGGTTTACATATTAACGCATATTTGAATTTTGGGGTTTGAAACTTATCAAATCACAAGATCTCCAAATCATAGCTACCTGCAGAAGGCATAAACCCTGGTAATAATATACTAGATTTATTTTCTCAATCCATTCCAAAAATCACTATATCTGAAGTCTAATTTTGACTTCATTCTAATTTAAATAATTATTTTCCCGGTATCATATATCAGAATTAGTTGACAAAAAATATTTAAAAGAATAATGTTATAAATCAAGATTCTGAACCATGAGAATTAGGAGGTAAAAAAATATTTTTTCTGAACATATCTACCAATAGTCCTTCCTCAACATTTGAAAAAAAAACTAAGAGTTTGGGAAAACGTAGCCTTACATAAGAGAAAGAGAGGGAAAGAAGGATAAAACAGAATAATATGGGGAAACATGTTATTGTCACATGAATAGTGTTCACTTAGATTTCTGAACCAGAAAAAACAATTTTAAAATTTTCATCAAAATGACCAGCTTACTATAAAGCTTCCTGAAAATCTGATAATACCTGATAACAAGTGCCAAGCTCTTTTCCATTGGCTGTGAATGACAACATTCCAGTAGCCAGGTCAACAAAGCATCCAATTTCTAAATCAACATTACTGCGACCTGATCTCTGGGAATTAGCAATTACATCTCCTCCCCAAACCATATAGCAGTTGCTGCGCTTCACACTGAAAGAACAGCAAGAACAAAACAAAACAGGTCACACTGAAGTTGTCTAAGTATTCAGTGAAGATATACTTTTAAATGCAGTAATAGTTAGAGATCCACAAAGGTGCTCGTGCTGCTATTAGTTTTGTTTTCTATTAACAACACTCCTTTTTTAAAATAATGTAAACATCATGAGTAAGGGATCAAACTAAGTGTACCTTTATCTTTTCCCCTTTTTTTCTAATTATGAAAGAAATTCACATGCTCCCATGTGCTTATGTAAGACATATTAAAACAAATAAGATTCACCCACAGTGACCAAATAAGGATGTTAAAAAAAAGAAGCATCAAAAACATTCTTTCAAACAGAACATTAATGATAAATATACTCACTTTAACAAGTCTATGTGAAATACATTCATACATAAATAAGCACAGAACACACAGTATCATCTAGCTTGCAAATAATTCACTTTTGAAAATGGCATTAAAATATAATCTTTAATAAGTGATAAATAAATCCATACCTTTCATGAACCCTGCCTCTCTCATCACCTAAAGTAACTGTCACTGTACAGTTTTTATTTAGGTCAAAATTCTCACTGTAAAAATGATAGTCTGGTGTTACCCAGCCAACCCAGACAGAGGATGGGTCCTGGCCAGCAAATATCCGTAATGAATAAAAATACTGAAAAGAGGAAAAGAACATATTAGTAATAGAAATCTAAATTATTTTATTAAATAATACTCAAATGGTGTTTAAAAAGCCTCCTATATATCAAACTTTAATAATATTAATTCATATTCTATTAGTAAGTAATCTAAAATGCTTAGAAATAAAAAAAAACACCACAGACAAGTGGTTTAAGAGAGTGAGGTTTATATCTCAAGTCATACAACTGTGGGCATTGTTATTTATACAGTGTTATAGCAAATGATTAAAAAGACTTCTTTCAACAGATCAGTTTCTAATAAACATGTTACCACAACTCAATCTACTTAAAGTAAGAACTAAACATCTCAACATATTTACTTACTGTAGTAGAAGGAGCAGCAATTTCTTGACTGTGCTTTCTAAAGACAAAGAAACACCAATAAATCAGGTTTGTTTGTTTTTTTTTAAAAAAGATGTAAAAGCGTACTCATTATTAAATTAAGTGTACTTACAAGCTAATTCATATTTGCTGGTTACTGAGTATGCATGAGTAAACTAAGTATGCAAAGACTGTACAGGATACAAATATACACTCAAAAGTTATTGCAGTTAAGGTGGAGGGGGAGGAAGTGATAAATATACAGCAGTTAACTAAAGATTAAGGCAATGCTGGAAGGTGCTGAACTTAGTAGTACATAGTACCTTTAAAAAAATCTGTCCCACAATCTTTTTCCTTTGAACGGATTAGTCACTTTTCCAATAACAATGAGATACTGAACATGTAGATGAACATTAAACCAGTGGACAAAAGATTCTGAGCTGGTTTTCCAGCTTGGCTGAAGAGCTCTGCAAATTCCAGTGATTTTGAAAGGGTGGCAGCTGCTTAGGAACGAATAACTATAAACCATGTGATGCACCTCTTCAGAAGCAGCTCTCTTGTTTGGATATAGCATTCTGCACCAAAGTTGTGTTATAAATTTATTGAAACCATCAAGAACAAAAAAATCTCAGTAACATGCATCCCATGCTAGTGTGTGTTTAGTGCAAAAAAAGTATGAAAACTTGAGTGTACAATAATAATAAATAATAATAGAACATATTACATTTACATTGAGAGCATGAAATATGACAACTGAAACCAAGCCTAACCGTTTTTGGAAAACATCAGATGAAGCATTTTCCACAACCATGCTGAAGTTGAATGATGAGCGGAACTCAATGGGCATACTCAAACGGCAATATATCATGTCTGAGTTGCTGTTTTGTGTGCCAAATGTTTTGTGAGTAACTTTTAACCGAGGTGGACTCTCAATGGTTCCATCAATTCTCCATATCTAAAACCAACAGAAATAATTTTAAATTAGTACAAGAAAAACACTGCAAACTGTCATTAAACAACTAGAAGATGAAATAAATGAAACAGTAAACTTAAATTTTTCAAGATTAATTCATTTCAAATCTATGCAGCTTTCTTCTTTGACAAGGAATCAAGCCTGAAGAGCAAGAGAAGCAACAGATTCAGTATGTCCTGATTACAGTACATATTTTCAAATTGTTCCACATAGCGTTTTCAAAAAAAAAAAAAAAGTATAATTTTCTTAAATTAATTCACTTTGAGTGCACAAGTCATCAAAATATTGCTTCATAAGCTTTCTACCACAATGAGAAATCTTCAGATTATTGTTACAAAGTCTGAGTCTGATATTATTATTTTCCCTTGTACTGAAAAAGTGTGTATGCTTTTAAACTCAGTGTTAGGAACATTTCAAAAAATTTTAAAGACAGGAATTCAATTCAAATGATCCTGATAAACTGAAAAAAATGCTTAGATCATTTAGTTGGAATGCACTGAAGTCCATTTTGTTTAAGAAGGAAATATTCAAAGACAAGTACTAGGGAATAATTGACTAAAGACCTAAATTAAAGTAAATGGCCTAGGGTTTATAGCAAAAAAGCTGATCAAGAATTCAAACATATATTTGTGGAATATATTAATACGGAATAATTTATAAAAACCACAGGATATATTATTCTGCTTTCAAGTAGATTAGTTAGGTAGTTGTGGAATTCCTATCGCTGGTGCACTGTAAAAATGAATAAAACAGATACCACTCAGTGCCAACACATTTACACTTAAACGTCCCTCAGATTAGCAAAGTAGACTAAGTCAATCTCTTTAGCTCACACTTGTGTTATAAGTGATGCTGAATTCAGCTGAACAATTTTTATATATTTAAGAAAAATGCATAGTAGAGGTCTAAAAAATGCAAGCTCACGTAAGATAGAATATTAAAATGGTTTTAAGAAATCACTATTGACATGTTTTAAGAAGCTAACCACAACAACATAAATTTGTAGGACATATAATAGAACAGATAGGTATATCCATACGAATGGTAATACTACCATAAATGAAGCTGGAGATAGACAAGATCATCTGGCATTATCTAAGTGTGACTTAATAGATTTATATGACAAATTATCTGATGACAGTAAGTATTAGTAAGGGTTTAATGTCTCAGCTTGCTAAACAAACAGTTGATAAACAGGTGTCTCCCTAACATGTAATGTTACCTCAATGTGAGGATGATTTTTTGGCACATTGACAAATGTTGGTAAGCGTTTACTAAACCACATAGCAACCTCTCGGTTCATGTTGACAGCAAAAGGTTCAAAACCTTCTTGAAGGCCGCACATTGTATAATACTTGAATGTACTGGCATCCATTCCAAGGTTCATACGACCAATCTGAGATAGACCCAGTGCACAAATGGGAACAAAACCTAAGAAAATGATACAACAATGACAAGAAAAGAAAAAAAAACCACCAACAGTAATTTATTTGGAGAACACAAGCATTCTATTTTGGATCCATCTAATGAGAACTAAACTTTAGCTCCTACAAGTAATGCACATAAAGTGACAACAGTAGCAAAGTTTTAAAGCCATCTTAAATACTAATGTCTAAGTTCAATATAAATGCTACTAAAGCCCCTCAGGACTTAGGCAATGAATGGACATAAATATTTAAATGAATGGGATACTGTGTATAAACAAATTTAACAATTGTTATTAGTAAGTATTAGTAGATTTGTGTGAAAAACAAAACAAAGTCAAGTCAAGAGGTAGTTTGTGGACTAATTTGAAAAAACCAAGATTTGCTCAAGTCAGTAATTCATTTACTAGAAGAATCAGTTATCTTCATCATTTTTAGACTAATAAACATGCCTTTATAAAATGAGTTGGACACTGAAAGACAATCTTGGCTAGACTAAGTTATTTACAAATGGAAACTATGCCCTCTGAGGGCACTGAAGGTTCAAAAGGACTTTGAGATGAGATTCCAGTATCTCAGTACATCTGTTTAAAATTTAGTAGCTGTAGCCATCAGTAGCTGTAAATTTGTTGCCAACTTTCATCCCTCCATCATTCGTGATGGAAAAATACACACTTCTTTAATGCTGGCAATTTTTATGATCTTTTGGTCATAAATTTTTTTGGTCTCCATATACCCGTATCAGCCAATAGACAGGGATGAAAGGCTGTTGAATTATTATTTCTCCATCCCTCAATAAACAGAACTTGCAGTACCTTCAGGGAAAAGCCAACAGTTCAACCTCTAAAGGAGAAATTTTCTCTCCTACACTTCAACTTTAAGCCTTCAGAAAAGCTTTCTTAAGGCAGTCCAGAGTTCTCTACCATTAGAAAAACTGTATCAATGGTCAGACCAAAAAGGGACAGTGAGCAATTGCGAAGTCTTCTGGCAATTACTAACAGGTATGAAGCTACTACTGATTGCAGGAGATATGCTTCCAAAGAAAATGTCAACTAAAAAATAAAACAAAACAGTTTGAAAATATTCCCTGCCTCCTTCAATATAGTCATGTAGATACTACTGCTCAAAAAAACCAAAGGCCAGAAGCAGAAGAGGAAAAATAGCTCAGGGATAAGTGAAATGCAGATTAGCTATGAATAGGATGGAGGAAAAAAAATTACAAATCAGACTCAATTTATGTTGCAAAGATTTGTTCTTTTGGTGCAGCCTCTTACCACATAGTACTCACTATAACCCTTACAGACAAGAACATAATACGCGTGTGCTCCAGTGAGATAATCAGAGACTACATTATCAGCTTTCAGGAATTTTTCAAGGTGCTTATTATTACCACTTCTTAACGCTGAAGTTAAGCTGTGAGTAAGTAAGCTTGAAAAAAAATTACTCATTCTGATTGTTGAAATCCCATTGATAACTATTTGTGGTTAAAGGAAAAAAAAATTAATCTGTGCCATATAAGCACTCTTAAAATAAATTTTTATGATGGTAGCGTATAGCACATCTGAAGGCTCACATCACTGAAATATGAATTCTCAGCTTACTAAACCATTATGACAGACTAGTTTTTTTCTGGGTTTTGTCTTCTTAAAACCATATAACTATAAAAAGAAAATTACCACTTTCTATTCCAAAGTCAGCAAACGCAAGTTCTGAACCTTTACTGGTTATAAGCAACTCTCCATTCAAAGTAAAGATAATGGATTTGTCATCCAAGTTTATCATACAGCCAACCACGTCTCCTGGTTGCCAGCTTCGTCCAAAGAATCCACTGCCTTGATGCCAACGCTGGCCCTAAACAAAAAAAAAACATGTAAACAAAACCCCACTGTGCTAAAATTAAAAAATTAAACACAAAATAAACAAACCAAACAAATTATTTCATCTTCCAGGATCTCAAAGTAATTTGCAAACAGTACTGATCATGGCTTTCATATAATTAATGTAACTATTATCTTAGTTATTTCATTTAGAGAAAATAAGGCATCCTAACTTCAGTAACATACAAACAGCAATTCAGAACCTGGATGATACTGTTCACTGGATTCCAGTTTTCACATGTTGTGTCATTATCATCCTTCCTGTCCTTTAGGAGTCAAGTATGGGAACAAAGAATGTGCAGAAAGCAGAAAAGAGAAAAGGGAAAACAAAACTGTGGTTCTCTCTTCCAGTCATTGAAGAAAGTTTTTTATTTTTGTATAACACCACTTGTAAAAAAAAATAAATAAATAAATAAAAAAAAAGTGAATGCTCTATTTCGTTTGTGCTTATGACAGACAACTTTACTCATTTGGGTATATCCTAGGAAGATTGATTTCAACTAACACGCCTTTGTTAGCATAATTTCCATGACCAGAATCAAAATGCAGATACTATCCAGCATGAAACAGAGCTCAGAGATATCTTTATATGAACCAAAAATATTCCAGTAGTGGATCTGGAGTATACAGAAGAAATATATACTGTAGCTCTCTGCCTAGCCCATTCATAGGTCAAGAAAGATAAAGATGTACTGACTTTGCTTCCTTCAAATACAAATGCTTGGTCATCAGCTCCCAACTCTACGTCAGGTCGACAGCCTGGCCTAGCCCAGCCAACACGCATATCTCCACCTGTCACAGCCTCAAATTCAAAGTACCACTTTCCAGACTTCACTGCATAAGACCGTTCTGCTCTGAAAAACCGTATCTTGTCAATGCTGACTTTTTCCACTGTTTGGTCAGCTGTAAAAATAGAGAAAAAAATCCACCTTTTATAATTAGATGAAACTATTAATGCCACTGTTTAGCTTTTCATCTGTCCCCAGTATTTTCTATCTCTGGAAATAGCCATTATCTACCATTGCATGTTTAAGAACCTTCATGTAAATGTTAAAAAAGGAGGAACAGTAATCAGCCTACAGAGGCTAACACATTCTAATTCTATACAGGATGAGTGATTATCTGCTATTGAGAATCAGAATATCTCAAAGTATCGCTCAGTGCAGAGCCCCAAATACAAAACTGACTCAAGGAAGTCTCAGGAATGTAAGATTACTACATGTAATGCAATCCAATGCAGTAACGCAGTATTACAATACAACAAAATACTTTCCTACACAAGTCAACACATTTAGAACATTTTAAAGCTGTTATCAAATAAGTTCTATTTTGGTTTGGGTTTTATCAAAAAAAATTACAGTGGTATAGCAAATATGAAGGAAAACTTTTAGAGTTTATGCTTTTGATTTTAATTTAAAAAAATCTGAACTTGGTGCACTTCTTGTACTGCCTTTTAAGAACAGAGTTTGACTTGAAGCAGTCAAACCTAATCTACATACCATGTAAAAAATTCTTTTAAATTAATCCCATATTATTTTCTTTCTTTCATTTCCAAATGAAAACCATGTCCACTCACAATCCAGATTTTCTCCAATCTAAAATCATGGAGATTAGAATTATCATATCATTAACTAAAACCAATCTTTTAAAAAAAATATATATATCTGAGTAATACATAAATAATTTACAAAGTATATTTGTACCTTTCATTAAAGTTCACTGCAAAAATATACTACTACTTAATTCATATTTTATGTTTTCCCTATCTGTTTCAGTATTTTATGTTTTTTTCCCAGCACTGAGGGGAAAAAAAGGCCATGACTCTCATTGAAAGTACATACCTATCTCTTGGTCAGGTGGCTCGATACTATAACCATAGCCCGCAAATGTTCTAACAGCTTCACGGAGGCTATCTCTGTTTGATTTTTTAGTACGTTCATCTAATAATGCATATGGCACTAGCCGAGGATTACGTTTGTTCTTAAGATCCTAAAAAGGGGTTATAAAAAACAAACAAGAAAACTGTTATAACATCACAAAGATTTTATATAACGAGACAGTGTATTCTGAAATAATGTTAACTTTACAGAAGAGAAAAAATATTGAGGAAGAACAGTTCTACAAATGCAAGGCCAAATGTTAATAATATTAAAAACCTAAAGACAAGAATGAAAAAAGAAGTATGAAAATATGTTCTCATACATCCTGCAGCTATAACCATACAGTTCTGACAATCTATTCAGACTTGCATGGGCAAGGCTTCTTTTCCTACTCCCCACCCCCTCTAACTTTTCCAGACATGACATGACATTCAAGAGTTATCCTTTTATTTAATATTCCCAACTGATGTTCTAGAAAACAAAATGTCATGTTCCTTACTTATTCCAAATGCATCTGAAGTCCTTACCTGCTGAATGCCATAGGTCCATCCTTGCTTTATTCTGTCTTTTGCCCAGACATTATGTGCATTTTCTGCTAGCTTGTCAACTAGAAATTCTTGAGAAGGTAATAATTTCACTTCAGAAAGATCAAGAGGAGCAGGTTTATAACCATTTGACATCATATAACTGTAAGCCAGCAAAGGAAAACAGAGAGTCAAGATAACTCACTAATGGTATTTAAAGTTTTCTATGTGGCATTCTTCACTTTCTCTCTCCACTTTTCAATCTCCTACTCTTCCATTTCTTTGCAAAATCCCTGCATTACATTTTGTCATTGACTAGGATATAAATTGTATTCTAGTAGTCTCATTTTCCAGCTACTTACACCCTATGTAAAATTAAATGTGACCCAGATCCATATGTTCATCCATCTAAATAGTTTCTATGAAAAAAACAAATTGTTATTAAATGAGTACTCCTTCTATTTTTTTATATTTGTTATTCAAATCTTTCAAGTACTTCCTATTTTAAAGATCTCCATGATGACTCCTTATGAAATTATATTTTATTCATTATTAAGTATGGTATTTTTTGTATACTAGTCTGTAAAGATTGCATTACCATTTTTCCAACAGAAGAAAACATATTTTAACTATCGTTCTTCCCAATTTTTCATTGAATAAGTAGTTCAGTAGTTTTTTAGTAGCAGATATTACCCTCTCCAAACCTTCCACATAGTATAAAGACTGTTGTTTTAGACACATGCAGACAATGTCTTGCTCAAATGAGAGAGTTTCCATTTGCTAGGATGATTTATGTAGGCAATAGATATTTTAAGAAGAGCCAGAAACTAAGAGTTATTTGTTCTGTTATTGAAGACAATAGTATCAAAACAGAACTATGATATACTGTCTGCAGTGTGAATCTTGGGAAAAGTTGGGTTTTTTTTAATTAATGTCATCAACTGGATCAAGATTACCATCTCTCATATAATAAAACTATTCATTTTACTGCTCTTTTTAAAAAACCTCACTGCTTCTCATGGATAAAGTTGTTTCAGGAAAAAAGACATCTGTGGGTTGATAAACTGATGCAAAATGGCAACTATCCAAATCACTGTTTCTGTCTTCAAGTTTTGTTACAAGACAGAGCTTTAATCTATTCCAGGAGGACTACAGAATTCCCACAGACAATGCTAAAACACAGATGTAATGCCTGATTAATCTTTGCCACCTTTGGGGTGATTACTACTGATGATTTAAAGATGTCTAAATACAAATGATCATTCAACTGTTTTATCTCTGACTATTACAGTTTAGCTACCAAATAAAAAATAAAGCAAAAACCTGACAGTATTTTATGCAATAATCTACATATTTACATTTCCTAGAAATGTGCAACATTGTGAAAACAGCAATTTTCGCTTTTTTCCTCTTCTTTAAAGAAATGCATTAAAAATGTCTCTGGAAATGTCTGCACATTGAACAAACCTTTGTTTGGAGGGGAGGGAAGGAGAGGGTGTAAATCGAAACAGGAGTTATGGGAAAATAGTAAACCCCCTTTCAAGTAGATCAATTTACCATCATATACATATCTTATTCTTTGCTAAGTGGTAGAAAAGCACCGAGATGTTGCTTTTAACTTTGGAGTATCTATTCTAAGATCATGTAATGCAGATATAACTGTATGTGGTTTAAGTATGTGACCATTCGTGTCTCTGTGAATCACTCCACAAGATGATTTAATGCAGCAGTATTCAGTCAAGCATCATCACAGGCAAGGTAAAGGACCAACCATGTGCTCTGTAAGTCTGTATCAGGTATCGGGTTCGTATCAAGAATTTTTTAAAATGACCTTATGATGGTTTTGTGTAATTAATACCCTGTCGTTACTAGTAATATATAATAGCTATCATAAGGTACATACTTTTTAGGAAGTTTGACTTTTGTAAGATCTTCCTCAGCTGCTGGATGAGCATGAACAATGTGACATCCAAGGGCCAAAAGCGTTCTGTCAATATAAAAAAAAGGCAGTAGTGAAACCTTATAGTGCCCACCCATTTTATAAATTTATTTTGGTTTTAGAATAAATACACAGAACTAATAATATTTAAAAACAAAGGAGAAATTCAAAGCAATGGAATTTCAAAACTCAACTGTATAACTTATCAGAAATAACAAATAAAACCTTCAAAGTCTAAAAAATTAAAACCTGTGGATTTAAAATTGTGCCACTTTATTAAAACCAACAGCACTTGGTGGCGTTTTTTTCTTCATATCTCTGTAGACACAAGATATTTCTAAATTGCTCTGAATGTGTTCCTGGAACTCCTAGCAAAGTTAGCAGAACACACTTCGAATGAGATAGTCTAATGTTTTTATATCTTACAGCAGTACAAAGTGCTTGAATAAAAATAATAAAAAAATCCCACTTTATTTTCTTTTAAATTTAAAGCTCACTTGAGGGTTTCAGTTGACATTTGTAGATTATAATTCTTCTCTGTCTCAGGTAATCTTGAGAATTCCACAAGACAAGGATGATGCCTTTTATTATCATCCCGTATCTGTAACAAAGCAACAGAAAAGAGTACTTCCCTGGTACCAGATTCAGGCCAGAATCAAGAGTAAAAAAGCAGTTAATTCTTTGCAATAATAAAGACATTGTAAACAATATCATTTATCTTCTCTCAATGACAGTTACACATCATTACATAAATGAACTTCTCCATGATTCATTTATAATAGACACTGTAAGTACTCCTCCATAACCAACAAAATCAGAAAAAAATACAGCGATTTCATGTGTTCTGCATAAATACATTAAACACAAGAAAGCAGGCCTGTAAACTCAATGAACATTTCTGCTGAATGCTTGAGTAATACATGCTCAATAGAGCACAATCTGATCTATTGTACATGTTCTGATACAAAAGTCTTAATGAATCATTTGGCAATGTTTTCCAAATTCCACTGGAATAACGAAGCAGAGCATTCTTTTTCTGATATTGACATAAGTCTGAATATTTATCTGACTCTTAAACAAGTTCTTTCACTCAAGCGCTTCTATCCTGATGGTAACTAAGCCATGACATTTCACATACAAAAACATTTTCCAATTGCCAAAGCTCAGAAACATTAAAAAGGCTAGTAAAGCTCAGAATTTTAATAGCAATAACATTTTAGCAGATAGTATGATAGAGTTATTGAAGAAAAAGGTAAATCAGATCTGTAAGTAAAACCAGCAGAAGATAAGACAAGGAAAAAGATTCTTCTAAGATAGGATACAGTTGTGATGGGCACATACAGGACTATTCCAGTAAAACTGAATTTGAAAGGAAGCAAGATGAAATAATCTAAATTTAAGACAGAACGGTCTTTAGAATTTTTTATTATTAGGGGAAGGCACCGATTTTAATATAATTGTTTAATTTAATACAATATTCTGAATACAATATTTTTGGCCTACACTTTTAACTGTTTTTCATTTGGTGACATCCGTTGGACAGGGAATGCCTTGTCATACACATTTAAATAATATTGACCAGATGGTCTTACACTCTTCAAGCTGTTGGGTTGTACCACATTATATGGGATCATTATAATGGTAAGTTTTAACTGTAAATAATTAAATAAAACCCCTGAACTCTGAGGAATTTGAACTTTTACAAAAATCACCAAAAGCCTTTCTCCATTATCAACAGAAGCTAATTTCTACACTGGACTTTTTCCTTGTTATCTCTTTGATCCCTAATGTTAGAGTAACCATAGTTGAGGGCACGTATTGGCACGATTTTCAGAGGAATTCCATCTTGGTATAGCTAGTACGTTTCTCAATTAAGGTATTTTTTCAAATAGTTAACTACTTACAGTGCTAAAATATATATACCTTATTTATATTCCAAATTTGCCTTCTAACCCCTGGTTAATATCACTGTCTCCTGCCAGCTTACGTTACCAGCAATAAACGAACAGGTACAGACAACCGTTAAACACTCTGTTCAGCTTCTAAATCCAGGTTTTCTGGTAGAAGACTTAACCTACTGTAGGTGACTGTACCCAGACAGCTCATTCAAAACATACCTTGCCATATGTCCAGCCCAGTTCTATTTTGTTCATTCCCCACAGCTCATGAATATTTTCAGCTAGTTTGTCCCTGATCTTTTCAAGATGAAAAGGAAGAGCAATCTAAGAAAAGAAAATAAGAAAGGGTTCCAGTTACCACACCTTGTAGAATCAAGATCATGTAGTTCAGTTAAATACACCCCAACACACAAATGACGAATTGCTAAGAAAGGGGGCAAGCTATCTTAGATTTTATATTGTGAATTTAAATTGTGTTAAGACACCTTTTATAATCCCGCCATTGCACACTTAACATACCTGACTGGTGTCTATTGGACAAGGGATAAAGGAAGCTTGGGAGAGGAATTGTGTTGTACCCAACAAATCCCTCACTCCATCTGAATCTCTCTTATATTCTTTCACTGGCTCCAGTTTCATCTTCTCTTTTGGAAGTAATGCTTCATAACAGGGAGCATAGCCAGCAGGAGGCAGAAATTTAAACTCTCCATGACGTCCACCCAATAAAAAACGAACTCTGTGCAATTTTCAATGAAGAAATTATACTCTCAAATAGTCAGCATATATTAATAGTATAAATAAATCATTTAGAAACTCAAGCATTTATTCGAATAGCATTTACAAAAATGCAGGTGTATTTATTTCATGCTTTGACAAATACCAGAGTAACCAAGCATACATACTATCGATAACACTATCGCCTACCAACTATTTTTTGAAAACTTTTGGTCAAAGCAAAACTAAATATTCAATACAGTAGCATACTTTCCAAAAAATAAAAGTTTTTTACTTTAAATCAAGTGGTGTAAATTGTGAATTTTTTAATGCATTTGAATGATCTGCAAACACAAATCTAATTTAAACTGGACTGTTACTCTAAAAAAATCCCATAAGGACTATTTATATACCACTTAAAAGGTTTAAATGAACTTCTCAGTGCATTCATGCAGGCAGTTGGCACATGAGGAAAAAAAACCAGAGGATATGGTGAAAAAAGTCCACTATAATCATATCATGTAAATCAAGCATACAAAAATATACCAAATACTACAACTGGGAATGAGTTGCGGAAGTGTACCTAAAATTCCTATTAAACTCCTATAGCTTTCTGTTTCTCCTCAGACATGTAATTTTCATATAAATGTAAAAGATACAAAAGACAGCCAGAAATAATTAAACAGATTGATTTAGTTTAATGACTACTCCTTTTCCTTCATTTTGGAGTTGGGCTGTACATCGGAAACTGTGACTGCCATTCTAGCAATTTGCTAGTAGCTATACTTTGTTTTTGTAGCCTGAATGACAAGACTATGCTAAATAGTCTTTTGCTTACTACGAAGGCTGTCTGTGAAAGACAAGATCCCCATGATAACCGTATTTAATGCACCTTGTTTAATTACTAAAAGCAGCTGGCATTTGCTTTTAAGATGTTGACTTTTCATGTCAACTAATCCAGACCTCCAGCTTCCCTAAAAACATGTTGGAGGGCTCATTTAAAGTTAATCTTGTGTTTCATTTCTTTACCTCTGCATTTACGTACTTTTTGAGAAGACGTTAAATAAATCTGAATAAAAGAAAAGAAAAATAGAAGAAAATAAAATGAATTCTCAATACAGAGCTGCTGTTTAAATTCCTTGTTTATTTGAATGGCTGTATTGTGGTACTATAAGCAGAGTTTATAGCACCATTGGTAGAAGGAGGAAAAAAAGGACAGATAGGGAGAAAATGCCTACAGTAAAACACAGAAAAAGAGATTGTAGGAAAGCAGGTGCTGACCAGGATTTAGAGAGGAAAAAATGATGATAGAATGATAAAGCATACCCAGAACCAGAGACTGAGAAAGACACAGAAAGCAGAGGAAAAGCAGGTAAGCCAAAACAGAAGCAGAAACATAGGAGTTTGTGCCTGGTGCAGAACACTCTTCTCCACTTATGAACTCAGGATTCCCATCTAATAATCTGATATTAACAAACACAGATTACATATAATCTGTTACTGCCATCAACTACTATTAACTACAAGGGAAAATTCTCTCACAAAATACACAAACAGCATCAAATAAGAATGAAGAAAATTGATTACACCAGTTTAGGCAGATTTCTTACAGAAAAATTAATGAACAGTTTCAAAAGCTCTTGTACTAGTGCAGCTACATAGTAGGGTCACTCCCTGAGAACAAATGAAAGTTGATTTATTAAACCCTTCCCAGCCCTGCTTTATTCTGTTTGGTCTCTGTTAGTATTCTTACCTAAGAGGTTCTCTCAAACATGAGATGCTCAAAGTATTTATCTATTGATCACAGAAGGAAAAGCCCATAGAGAACTACTTATCTGATTTACTTCACAGAAACAAAGATTTCTTTTTCCTTAAATTGCTAAATGTATGAACTGTTTATAATCTGAGCCTTCTTTTACTTATGAAAGCTATATACTTCCTATTCTGGCCAAACTGAACCTTCAGTTCTCAAAAATTACCATGTATAAGAGACACCCTCCTTCAAATAACAGCCAGCCCTTTGCATCTTTTCACTCCTCCACCACAATCTCTTTCTCCATTCCTGATTATCTCTTCTAAATTCAGCAGTTTCTGGCAGCTATTGACATCTAGACTGTTAGTATTGTTTTCATAGTGAAAAATGTTCATAACTTATCTATATTTTATGCATAAATCATGCTTGGCCTACAACAGACAGAAAAATCCTAACCTTTCTTATTGAAGAATTCTCCTTAATTGTCTTTTTGTCTTTCCTTCCTAAAATTGTTGCCCGTCAATACCAGCAAAAAAAATGCTCTAAAATGATCTGAACAGAAATTAGTCATGTTATGACAGCAGTGCAAGAGTTAGTCTTTTGTGGTTGCATTGGCTTTGTAATGTTAACACAAGGTTTTTGGCCACTTACGTAGACTGACATTTGCAGGTTTTATGAATAATTTAAAGGTAAGATAACACAAGAAGCCTGAAAATGTCCAAATCTCAGTATTTTAGCTACAAAACAGGTAAGAAATAGGCAATATTAGTAATGAGATTCTAAAACTGCTTCTCATCAGTTCTTTGTATTTCCTACTGTGAATATAGTATCAGTTTTCATGCTGATTTAGGTTTTTTACTTCCTGCTGAGAAAGCCAGTGAGAATTTTAATTAGTGCCAAATGTGTTGCTGTGTTTCTAATGTGCTTTTTTTCACTGATAATTGGAATGAGACAAAATTAATTTCCTCTAAGACACCAAATATCCATAAAATAACAATTTTCAGGCACTGTGACTTGGTTAAATTGTTAACAGGCTCAAATTTCACCCTCAAGTGAAATCATCACTAAACTAAATCAGTACTTTCCTGCCCCCCTACCTCCCAGCTGCTGGTTGGACAGAACTGAAACAACAAAACAGAACAAATCATACATGAATTTGTACAAAATTTTGTGTGACATGACAGCAAAGATGACAATTAAAATTAAGTTTTACTTACTTTACACCTGCTGATAAGCTTACAACAGGGAAGAAAAACCCTTCTGTACTGAAGTTCTCAAACATTCCTTGCACAGGCTGTCCATTAATGCGGAATGAAATGCTGGGTACACCTAGATCCAAGCAGCAGCTAACCACATCATCAGATGCTAATAAATGCTGATTGACAGAGGCTACAGCTCTGGGTACTCGACCTAGGATAAAAGTATTCAGAAGTAATGAGAAGCTTTAAGGAGATTTTCACAGGTTCGACAATGAAATTATTTCCTCAAAAACACCATCAAGTTTTTTGTTCATAGTCATGAAGACATGATCTTGCCTTCATCATTTTTATGAATGGTTCTGCTTTTAGAGAAAGACACTGAGTCAACACTATTCAAACTGACATGTGGCAGAAAAGCACACAAACTGAGCAAATGACTTGAGACCTCTGACGCTGTGTGCAAGACAGAACATGTTCAGCTGAAATCACCCAAGTTCACACTGTAGCCTGATGCAGGAGTGCTGAAGCACAGTAAATGATATCCTTTTTATAAAGCTAACATTGATATATCAATTTTTTTTTCTTTAGTTATTTGCAAAATACTAGATTCACATATCTGTGAATATTCAGTGGTGAGACACTGGAAGTTTCCCCAGCGAAGCTGTGGATGCCCCATCATTGGAACTGTTCGAGGCCAGGCTGCATGGGGCTTTGTGCATCCTGGTCTCGTGGAAGGTGTCCCTGTCCATGGCAGGGGGTTGGACAAGATGATCTTTAAAGGTCGCTTCCAACCCAAACCATCCTATGATTCTATAATTCTACTGTATCTGTGATTATGACCAATATCCAGGTTTACAGTATCAAGAGGCAGAATGGTATACCGAGTTATCAAAAAATGGACCAAGAATTTAACACGCCAGGTTTACTTTATCAACTACAAACATACAGTAAACAGTGGGAGCTTAGTTTTCCCTATCCAGGAAGGTGGAACCTTACGGCCATGCACATGGCTCAGCAATTATAATAACAGTTAACTAGAAATAATATATATGAAGTAATCTAACTACACATATTTACAGATAACTGCAGTTTTTCAATCACACTTGAATATTTTGAGTACATTTTCAGCCAAGGAATCTCTCTTCAGAATTCCTTTCAAAACAATTCCCTTGAAAACATTTTATTTGAACTGTAAAGCAAAACTAATTAAGCAGCTAAGCGCTATTCCAAATTTTTGTGTTTGGAATTTCTTAAGAACAAGTCAAGTCAACTGTTCAGGGCAGCTTAAGTACCCTGAATTTTCCCTTACTGCAGGAGAAGAGATTTAAGAGATTTTCCAGCACTGTATTTCTAAGGTTCTATTAGTGTTTGCTTTAGTATTAATGACTTATTCAGCCATTTCTAATGGAGTATGTTACAGATGTGCCTAGCCTACTCAAAAGAATAACTATTCGTCATTTGAAAATTGTTCAGTAGTGCTGAAAAAAAATATTGAATTATGTGCGAGCACACACAAACAGATATTTTATATACAAAATCCTATGCCAGAACAATGCTAATATAATTGAAAAGTCAAATATACCCATATTAGGAAATGTTAGAATTAAGGCTGTAAAATCAAATTCAGTATATTTATGTACATTGTATTTGCAACACATCTTTTAATTGCATGGCCCCACAGTATCTTTTTCTGAGCAGTTAGAAAACTTAGCTGTATATGGCATTTCAAGGCACTAAGAATTACGGGGAAGTTAATGAATTTGCCTACATGCCTTCAACAGTGTACAGTAAATAAAGCACAAGGCACAAACTGAACAAAATAGAAAATATCCATTGTTTACTATGTATGCAAGGAGATCTGGAAGGAAAAATAACATGCTACTTCATAATTAAAGACTGTACACACAAGGACTGAAATAGTGTCCGTTTTTTTCCTCAAACTTCTGAATGATCATGGACAGCTACATACTCAAGAAACAAAACAGTTAAATTAAGAAAGATCTATAGAGTGTGTTGATAATGATTTTTTTTCTAAGTCTTTTGAACAAATGTAAAAGCTAAATTCCTGGTGAGACATATTGTTACACAATATCCTTTACAACAAAATGTTACATTCGCAACTCAAGGTTTGAGCACTTCAGAGAAAAGGTGGCAGGAATCGTCTAACATTGGAAAAATATGTCCACATGTGATTCCAGAAAAGAAACTCAGTTTTCAATTCAATTCTACCTTGAAGCCTAGTCAATTCTATCTTGAGACCTAGTCAATAACATTCGCTCTCAAATAGTTTATGATTAACAAAGGTATAAGGCAGAGAAAATACAATGTTGGACCATATTAAAATGACATTAATAAAAGGTGATCTTCCAGTTTCATCTGTATTCTTAACAAAATCTTCTATATGGATGAAAGACCTTTACCAATTAAGATAGACTGATACACATTTTAGGTAGAAAACCTAATTGCCAGAGCTCTGTGTTAAATATTTACGTAAACAGAATACATATGTAAAAATCTTCTAGAAATTTTAGCAACTGTTTTGCTTCCTACTGTTTTTCTTTCTCCTTCCATTACTTATTGATAATTTGATTAACGACGTTACAAAGATAGCAGATGATGTAATTAAGGACATACAACTAATTCCTTAAGTAATTTCTTATTTTATAGCCTTATGCATTACTTCCTCTCTGAAACATTCCTTATTTAAAGAGCATGCAGAAACTTCAAGAAAGCAAAAAACAGCCATCAGGATTTCCTGTGTTGCCATTTGAATCTTACAAATAGGCAGCAGCACTTTGCTGGTTGTTTCTATAGGAACTTAAACTGACATGGTCAAAAAGTACTCTGCTATGACAAACCTGTTGGTTTACATAAAGTTTATCCTAGTTCACTTTCCCTGGATATATTGGGGAAGGGATAATCACACAAAAACCCAGGAGCCTTGCTCATAGCTCCAACACCACTTTCCAGCTAACTACATGCCCCAGAGGGCTCTCACTAATCCCTCCAAAGCATCCTAATCAGATTCTTCTGTTGTCTCCTTTTTCCTCAGGGGGTTATTTACAACACACTCATTATTAGAAAAATTATTTGAACTGCAACATTTCAGCTGAGTCCTCCTGTGAACTCCTTTTACTCTTCTAGAGCTCTTACTCAAATCTTCCCAACTGCATAGGCAGTGACTTCCACTTCCACTCAGCCCACTAATATCTTCAATTCTCTTGAACAAAGAATGGCTAATAAACCCACAACTTTACCATCACTGATCCTTAAGTTACCACAAAATACGCATTTGCTGGCATCCATTAACTCCCATTCACATACACATGCAGTATCACTTCACTGCAGTACTGAGTCTCCTAAATTGCTACACACTTAAGTGGCACTCCTAGAAAAACTATTTTTTTCCACTAAGTCTACTTTAAATACTAATATGAAAACTATTTTTTCAAACAGCATAGCAACTACAGGTTTTCAGTTTGAGATTCCAGCACAGACATTTGTGTTTAAAAATAACCAAAGTTGGTAGAAGTGTAGCAATTCTTATTTCTAATTGCCAAAATTACCTTTCATGAAAGTATTTATCAAAATTTAAATTCAATTTATTAAATCTATCAATAGATGTGAGAATAATAATGTCATTTTGCTTCAACTGTAGATACAAAGTGAAAGAATAATGCAAATGTAGATCCATGTACAATTAATTTGTCTGAGATCAATACATCCATTGATTTTGAACCAACAGACAAGTCACTATTGGTCTAGATCTGGAAAATGCCATTTTTTGATCAAAAACATGAAAATAGACGCTATCTGCTAAAAAGCCTAACTGGTATAATTCAATATTGACTAAAATCTCAGACAAGAAGTCTGACCTGAAATTCCAAACAACTTCATGGTATCCTGGAGTTCTGAATGTAGCTTATTATAAAATAGCATGCTATATACACACAGTTACTCAAAGTAAAGGCAGGTAACTCCTAAAGGTAGGTAAGAAAAAGTGAAAGTAAACAAAGTACTTACCAGACCACAGATGAAGGCCATCAAAACCATAAGAGTACAGGTCATCACCAACACCATTGCCTCCCCATCCTTCTCCACCTCCAGGATAGGGGGCATAACCTGAAGTAGAGGCCCATCCAACTCGTAAATGGGTGGGTTCTGCCGTCAAGAATGGATCAACCTGATCAATTATTAACTCAAAGTACCACTTCTTGTATTGTGCAGAACCCTCAGCAACACCTAGGAATATGTTTGGCCTTATGCTAAGAAAGAAAATGTAAGCCAGTTAGTATAAATATAAAATGCGACATATGAATTATATTGCTCTACAATAATCAAATTTTCTTTGCAAGTATGGTAAGAGTGTAGATGTCCACATTTCATTTATAATATTTAAAATAGCAACCCATTTTATGACTTTATAAAGCTGCTGTAGAATCATCTTCCATGGTATAGGTTCCACACTTTGAAAAACTTAATAGTCAAAAGAGGAATAACAACATCATTTCTTAAAATAAAAAAAAACCAAACAAACAGGAGTGAGGCTTCCAGGAAGTCAAATCCCTCTTAAAACACACAAGTACTTCCCAGTATGTTTTACATACTCCATAATAATTATTAGGGAAAGCCATGCTCTGTTTTGAATGAGGAACAAGCAACTTCCACCTTTTCATTTCAGAACAGATCTTACTATTAATTAGTAATTTCTGTTTCTGCACAGTTTCTATTACAAATGCTGTATTGTTAACAAAAATGGGTTTTCCCGAATTTAGCACAGAAACACTTCCTAAAGTGTGTGTTTCAATATTGAAAGCTGTGGAACATCTCTTAGGTTACAGTACTCTCACCAATCAATTATTAAAGACATGCAAGTTCCATTTCTTCTAATATATCAATAACACATGTCACTATACCTTGTCACATCATTAATCAAACGTGTTTGCAAGAGTAAGTCTCTTCTAGGCAGTAGATTGTCACAGATCAAATTTTGATTGGCACGAACTGCAACTCCGTTACAGACACAGAGAGAGCAAAGCACATCGAGTACCTTAAAAAAGAAAAAAAAAAAATCAGAAGAAATTTGGGTAAAGGCAGCTGCATATACTATTATTCAGTTGTTAGCTTAAATTACATTCAGAATAGACCTAAAGGAAGGAATGTAATACACATTATGATTACTGTTTTCTAAATACTTTTCACATATATGGACCACGTGTAGTCTGTACTACTGATAGAGGGTATCAAACATGGAACACAAGTTCAGAACACTGGGTTTGCAAAATGCATCCAAAAAATCTTCCTTTGAGATCTTATTCTCATTTTGATTAGAAAAAAGCAAAGCTACAACAGCTATATGGCAACTCTTTAAATTTTTTTACATTAAATCTTAATAAAAATCTGAAATGTAAAATAAAATTATTTGAGAAATTACTGCAGCTCAAATACCATTCTGAACAAAATTAGTGGACAATTCTCAGCTGTAATTCTCAGACTGCTTATGAATCTGTTCTGAAAGCATGTTTTCAATATAAGAAGTAATCCATTTATTTTTTAAATGAAAAACAAGAACTCATTATAAAGTGAAAGAGAGTTTCAGGAAGATTTTATTCTAAAATTTCAGCTTGCCTTTTTTTTTTTTTTTTTTTTTTGTAACGGTCTGAAAAGTGAAAGAGATTGACATAATTCTCCCATGGATTACCGGAGCAAAAGATTTTGGAAGAGAGACCACAGTAACATAGTGTTGTTTAATGCTGAGGGACAAAGCTGCACACTTTTGCAAAAAAACATAAAAGCTTAAAGATGCACTGGAGCTTTGACAAGCAATCATTGAGCAATGAGCCCAAATGGCGTAGACTCTTACACACCATGTCCAAAACAAAGAACCATCTTCACAGTTGATTAACATTTTAGAAACTGTTGTACAATGCAAGGAGCAGCAGAACGGAACATCTATTTTAGCCACCAAGTTCTCTGCCTAATGGATTAGCACAAACCCACCCTCAACAGCAGTTTAATATACTGTGAACTTTGCTGTGTTCCACCCCATGCATTTTCCTTTCCACCACCTCTGTTACTGGGCAGAAAACACAGCAGAAGAATAGAGGTAGTAACTTAAATAACCACAGAAACTCTGACCAGTACTCAGCTGTAAAGTGTCTTAATAACATTAATGATTAACGATTAACAGTAACTCAGAATTTACATATAAACTGTTTACATAATCTCTGTGTACTCACTGACCATATTTCTGACACAATGTTTTTCATTTTTTAAAAAAAATCATTCAAATCATAATTTCCAGGACAATTTTCATTAATAATATTACTGTTTCTCATTTCCTAAACCACAACAGAATTTTTAATTTAGTGGGAGAACAAGGCATACTGTTTCCAGAGCATCAAATAAATTCATTACTTCACATTATTTCATTAATTACTGATATTTAGTCAAAAACATTACAAATGGAAATCCATAAAGCTGTTACACAGTCTAATTCTTCTCCTGTATACAATAAATACTTTCCTTTACTGCTTTAAATTCTCACTATGAGGTGAGATTAAGATGCCCTGGCTGAAAATCTCTCTTTGCAGGTAACCACCACAATAATCTTGCTAGCAGCTAAAAATAGTAAACTAAACTTACAACTGTCATTTCAACTTTTTTCTTATGCCTGCTTTTATCAGCTCATACTCCTTAACCATGCTTAAAAATACTTCTTTCCTTCTCCATAACTGCAGTTGTTTAGGTTGTCCAAATTACCTTCTGTAAATCAGTAATTTCAGCTTATTAAAACTTTCTTTGATCTTCCTCCAGGTTATCAGTCTTTCAAATAAAATTTTAATTGAGTAAGGAAACTCACATCAGAAAATCACACATAAAACTATATTCTCCTCTGTGTTGTGATGTCATCCTGATCGCAGCCAGAAACTGTTTTCACCTTCTTCTGTCATAATAAATTGCACATTGATGTCTAAATTAATTTCCACCATTACTTCTTCTGGTATAACTCAGGGGTTTTTTCTTTCTTCTGAACACCTGTGTTTTCAGATATTTGGATTATTTTTCTGACTTCTCATTTTACTTTGCTCTTTTCTGCTACTGATAATAATAATAACTCAAGTTAGGAATAACTTTGAAGAATTTAATTCTTTCTTTCTGCGGATACAACAATGGTAGTTCACTGCTTCTGCAGAGCCCTGCATCACAAGCAAGCTACTCTGTCCATGTGCTTACTATCATCAGAATGCTTCATTTTCTCAACAAAACCAAAGTTCTGACTGGTTATCAATATTTTTAAACTATTTGCTTTTCATACATATTTTCTGTATTTGAAACTGAAAAGCAACTATATGTCACACTTCTTTTATCTCAACAAAGCAATTTTGCAGATGTACTTCAAGGTTATTTTATTCATTAAAAGGCACTAGAATCCCATATTTCCATGTAGGCATTTCTCCGTTTTTCTTTCAAAATTACTGTAAGATTATCAATATATCCTTAGATTTCCAAAACATACCTTGTAATTGCGTCCATGTTTATCCAACAATGAAATAATGGATTTGATATGCTCCTCAGCTATTAAATTTAAAGCTTCTGGGCTTTCAATCAAGATGCAGTGCAACACTTCCAAAATACCTGTATGAAGGCCACAGAAATAATGCTGTCATTAAATCACCTGCACAACTGAACACAATCTAAAAGCTCAGTAAATAACAAAATATTTTAGAGATGCAATCTTTTTTCCAGTATAAAAAGAGAATGAGAACACTTTTAATTGATACGACTATGATTTGAACTACACTATACATAAATGCATTACTAAGCTGTTAATTTCTATTTGCTTTTGAAAATGGCCACAATTTTAAAACCATTTGAGAAAAATGCAAGTTTAGCTCCTTTTCAGGGAGAGAGATATAAAGGTTTTGGCAGGGAGTGTTGAACATACCATAATGAAAAAAAAGTATATATATACACACACATGTTATTTGTACTTGTGCCCACAAATAACTCTGGTGTTACTCAACAGCAATCGGACAGCAGTCTTGATACTGTTTGACCAAATCCATTAATTCACTGAAGTCACATTCAACATTCATCGGACCTGGTATTGCACATACCAAGTGTATGGAAACAAAAAATGCCAAAAAAATGTTTGTTTAAATGTAATACTTTGCTCAATTAAAAAAAAAAAAAAACCACACAAAAAACCCAAACAGTGTATTTGTTTTCTAATTCATGCTGTTTTCAAGGAAAACTGCTCTGACATTTATAATTTGAGACAGCTGTGTGTAGTGTATTGATAGCTAACCTACATTTATGAAAGTGAGTCTCACCTGAGGAAGATTCTAATCTGTCCAATTTACTTATTAGCCAATCAAGGTTACTGGAAAACTGGGTACAATTATTTCTGTTGCCACGAATGAGAGCAGCTGGAAAAAAACCCAGAAGGTATAATTTTGTATTAGAAGATTTCTGTTTTAAGTCACCAATGTTAATCATACATATTTTAATACAGTTTTTATAACAACTTCCCAACATAATAAATAAACAAATCCTAAATACATATATGTTACAGTAATAAAGAATTAAGATTTTCATTAATTTGAGTATCAGCAACGGACAATTTCTAAAGGGCATGTAGTTTTTGAAGTTGACAGGGGTCTAATGGATAATCAAGAATTTCAGCAGAAAATAGGTTTTATTTATGTTGTTTTTATTGTTAAATTTAATTAGAAATTATCTATCACTTGTTTGATGCAAATGTCAAGCACTGCCATGATCAAGAGGCTATAATGCCTCTTTTTCTATCTGATCCTACCAATGAGTGGGAGGATCATATGCAGAAGTTTAAGCTCAAGTGCAGGCTGGGTGTACTGCTCTTTATTAATCTTTACTTATGTGCTTTTTCTTGATCTCTGATTAAAACATGTTATAGATTGGATAGTTTTTAGTCTTCAGCAGTGCAGAACACAATGTTATTTGACCACACTTTGAAATTTAATCAGCATTCAAGCATTTCAAGCCATACTGCTTTTTTTCCTTCTTGAAGTTATTACTGACCATAGAAAAACAAACAAGCAGCCTTTTTTATACAATTGTCAAGGATTTTTTATTATGAAGTATTAACTTAATATTTATTATATCACAATAATTGCATTCAAGATATACCTGCAGAAGAAAATCATGACAAAATCTGAGAAAGTCTACATAGCACTGAAGAAGTTTCTTTCATCCTACTTTTGTTTAAACTCATAAGATTGTGGTAAAATACAGGCAACGGTATCTCATTACTTTTTAAAGGAATGAGAAGGCTTCACTGGAAATACCTGCCTGTCTTTGATATGTGAATAACATCATGCTTCAAAGCACTCCCCCTCATTGGTTTTATACTTGTCCTAACTCATGACTTGCGTATTTTACTATGGTTTGGGACTAACTTTCTTTGTTATGGAAGTAGAATGTATTTTAACTCCACCAGAAGACGAGGTTCTCCTATAAAAGGAATTACAGAACTCAGGCAACATATTAGTGACTTAAAGGAATACACATATACATATTTTGGCCTTACAATGCAGAAGCAGTTTGATCTAGAAAGCATTGCACTGAAATTGAAAAAAAAAAATAATTTCTGTTTTATATATTATTTTTATTAACATTTAACTCTAAGTCTCAAATTACAAACATGGATTCAGTAGACCTACAAGTTCTGACTATTGCTTTTGGGCTTCTCTTCAACTTCATATATAAAGACTGTTTTCTAGTTTTTTAATTTTTAAAATAATAATTCACACCTATTTGCATACCACAGGTACATTTAAATAATAATAAAAAATGCATTTGGCATGCTGCACCAGTCTTTTTCCTAGCTGAGATTTCTTTTTCTGCTGCTTCGTTGCTCCGTACACTATCCTCTATAATAAATATCAGTAAGTATATTGAAGAAATCATGTAATTTACATGATAGAATGAATAACACACAAAGTATTCTTTGGTGGTGAAGCAGCAAGCAGAATATAAAGAATACACATCCTGTATTTTTACATAAGTAGATCATTGAAGAACTTACCTAATAATTTATAAAGGAGATTCAAAATTTCTTTCCACGCTGAGCCAAGTTCTTCTCTTGCAATTCCTGCAAAATGAGCTGCACTGTTGTAGTCATTCAAGCGATCAATGCAATTCAAAACTAGTGCCAGCATTCCCTAAATGCATAAGACAGAGAGGAAAGCAAACTCTACATGAAAAAGCATTTGTTGTTTTCCTTTTAAAAGATTATTTCTTGTACACATTCAAAAGTTGCAACATCTTTGAATAAAAAAAACCCAAACTATTATGCTTACTAGATTTGAATGTGTATTTTTCTGTATCAGAAGCATCCATTTAAGAGAACGATTCTCCACTGTTTCTTACTCATTAAGTACATAAAACATAAGGAATAAACAAAGCTGACAATAAAGGCATTTATAATTTTTGTTAATACTCTTTTTTTACATAAAATCTTCCTTGCATAGAAAAAAGCCCCACACTTTAAATTTATATACAAATGAGCTTCTGTTGAATAAAAAAAGGTGGAAATTTTACTATCAAATAATATCTGTAAAACAAACAAGTTCAAAGACCGGAATAGATGCTTATCTTCAGTTTGATTGGAGACTAAAATGCTATTGAAAACCTGTAAGCAGTCCAAACTTGTCTAAAAACATAGTGAAATATATTTCCTATTTATACAGAAGTGTAATAATTCCATTTTCAGAAAAGAACAATTCTACAGTCATGTAATACATATCCTTCTCTAAAACTAGCATTCTTCCAGTATTTCTAGAGATAAAAAGGTGCTGTTTCACACCCTGGTGACAGGAAAGATGTCAGAAATAACATTAACATTGATCCCAAGTTTTATTATTCATTTGGGGTATCCAGAATGTATAACTTCATAGAGAGAAAACAGATTTGTTTCTTTAAAAAAAGAATAATTTCTTTTAAAAAATGACGTCTGTTTAAAGATGCTGAGAAGTATTAGGACTGAATTTTGTAAGAAAGAGCTTGTGGCCTGTGATTAAGTGTGGAAGTGAAAAATACCTAAGAGCAATTTATCATGTGGCATTACAGCCTATATCTATATCCATATATATCAGGTACAGAACTTTACATTATAAATCATATGCATGCATCTATATGCCAATATTTATGTTCTCAATGTTTGTGACACAATACACCTAAAATTTAAGTAGTGCAACAATTCCTCTCTCTGTACCTCCTCTTTGAATAGATTTTGTCTGTTTTTGAGTGACCGAAGCTTGCTTTGCTTATCTTCATGTTCCAAGTCTTCTTCAGGAAGCTGGAAGTAAATAATAAGGTCTTGCAGAGTCTGAGCCATCTCCTCAATAGGCAGGGCAGTGGGTGACAGTGTTCTGTTGTTTCCACTACAGAAAACAACAAGAAAGTCTGGCAGCATTATTCATTTTCTCCGCTGAAATTTACAGTATTACGTAGCAGCCTATTTTCTGTTGGTATCTAAATCAAGTTGTGCTATACATATGATATATGTATATGAGCAACAGCTAATGTGAATTGTAAATCATTCAAACATATTGTTTGGAAGTCCAGATGTCAGGGCTTCCTGAAGTGGAATCATGTTCCCCTTTCTGTGCTGATGTAAAGAGGGAGAGTGATTAAAAACACTTAAAAAATGATCAGAAGAAACAGTATAAGTCAGCAAAAAGTTGAAACTGAGATGAAAGATGTACCAAAGTCCTTTCTTACAGTAAATGATTTTGTTTAGATACTTTAAATCCTGTTAATGATATAGCCATAATGTGCAGATGGACTAAAACAGTAGTAATTATTGAGGCTGTACACCCTCAGACTTCAAGGCAAAGGCCACAAAAATATCAGGAATCCTAACCATTAATTAGGTCTTCTGTATCAACTTTATATAGGAAATAAAGAAGGGTGGGATTTAAAAATACAAAATATTTCAAGGAATCTCAGTTGTCAGTAAAATAGTGTCTCTTTCCTGTTCCAGCATTTGCTCAATCTTGGGTGACAACCTAATTTTTCCAGGTCTGACTCACTTTTATAAACATAGTATAATCTATGAGTAGCCGACTGCTGGCAGAGGTGGCTCTGTTTTTTCTATCCTCAGCACAAGAAATACAAGGGGTTGTTCAGCCTGGAGAAGAGAAGGCTCTGGTGAGACCTTAGAGCAGCCTTCCAGCACCTAAAAAGGCCTACAAGAAAGCTGGAGAGGGACGTTTTAAAAGGGCATGTAGCGATGGGACAAGGGGGAATGGCTTTAAACTGCGGGTAGCTTTACATTAGATGTAAGAAAGAAATTCTTCACTGTGAGGGTGGTGAGGCACTGGCACAAGTTGCCCAGAGAAGCTGTAGATGTCCCATCCCTGAACTGTTCAAAGCCAGGCTGGATGGAGCCTTGAGCAACCTTGGAACTGGATGATCTTTAAGGCCCCTTCCAATCCAAACCATTCTATGATTCCCTTGTGATATTGAAGAAGTAATGTTTTAAACACAGTCTCATATGGTGGTTTCTGTGGAAATAAATTAATTCTAAACTCATTTTTCTTCATTTTTTCATCTATTAGGCATTAATATGAGGATGACCACTTTATCATCATAATTAAAACTTCTGCCAAGCACTATGAAAAATAGTTTCTTCAGTACTACATTCATTCTTACCAATCTAATTGTGTACTTACACATTGATCTCAGCAATTATAAATGAATATGCATTGACCCAGGATTATATTTTACCCTAAAAACCTTCAGACAAAAACATATTGTATGGAAGAGCTATAGTGAAGGAAACATGGAACTTTCACTGAACTGAAGATCTTTGTCTTGCTGCTTGTTAAAGAGCTATTAACATGTAAGTTTAATAATGCAAGATAACTGTCATGAACAATTTACTCTAAAGAATGAGGGAAAGGGAACAAAAGTAACAAAAGAAATAGTATAATAAAATTATACTTTAAAATATTTTAGTTAAGGTATTATCCAAAAAGTCAAGTACAACCACATATGTAAGACAGTTTTCATACTTTTCTTCACTATCTGAATACTAAAGCCCTCATCAGAACAATCCGTTTCCAACTATTTCTGTGTAGTCTCAAACTTATTAGTAACTAAGGTCTGTCAAAATTAAGCTACACCAGTAAGTGACAGAAAACATTCTGAACAGTTTTGTACAAATTGACAAGCCAGATGATAATGCAGTAAATTAAGCCTTTTTAAGCACAACATATACTTCAAGATGACAGGAAAAATTTAAGCTGGAGTGAGTGCACTAATATGATGAAAGCAAGCCAATTTTTAATTCAGAAAATCTATTCCATAAAACACTGTTTACATACAGGCATGATTCCACAAAAGAAAACTAGGGATGAAATGTGATAATTATGGTATCTTTTCATGCTCATTTTGTCAATGGTTCATTAAGATTCAACATGTCCTGAGGATGCAAAGGCTCTTCAGTCATCAACACACAAATTCAGATAAACCGCTTTAAATTATATTCATGTCCAACACATTTGTTCTGCTATTGCCCTAGACTATTTTTCCATTAAAAGAAAGGTATTGTGTTGACACGTGTAGCAAGGATATTAGGCAAGTACTTAACAAGTACAGCTCTCTAGATAACTGTCTCCATAAATCAAGATTATGACAGAGCAAATCTGGTGTCATATTAAATTGTTTAAATTCCCTGAGTTTTTCTACTAGCTGTTGTAGTACTGACTCCATGCTAAGGGTACTCATATATTGGATGCTTCACAATGCCCAGGTGTCCAAGGGCTTTGGTGTCTGGATCTGTGGATATAGCCATCACTGTTTCCACATCAGTTTTTGAGTTCTATTATACAGTTAGTGGATAATTCTTACAGAGATATAATTGCTAACTGTGTTGCCCTCTAGTACAACAAAGATTCGGAAGATAAATACTACTCAGAAGGTAATTCTATTTATTCTATTCTAAAATCTTAGAATCACAACTTGAGTTATTACTTAAAATCAGACATAGTCACTGTGTCTCTGCTGATATGATGTTACTGAATACCCATAAACCCATTCCACTGCAAATAAACATGTTGGTTTAAACAGGAGATTTAGGAATCTCACATAAAATTTAACCGAGAGAGAGGTTAAGAAGTTATTCCTTTTGCCTTCTCAGCTGACAGTTAGCCTTCTACAATAATTGTGACTGCATATAATCTGTTACACAGCACACAGTTCACCAGAAAAATCTGCCTCTCCTCTGATCTTTAAATCTTCCAGATATGATCAGAGGGGTAAGACAGAAGTAGGAGGATCAACAGGATGGGTGATTAAAAGGTACAGGCAAAATGTTTCAGCCCAGATTTTGAAGGCAATAAATTTCTATTCTCCTCCCAGACATCTTTTTACTTCCTTCTACTGTTTATTTGCATGGACGGGGCTACTATGGTTTCCCATCGTAGCTTTGATCTGAACAGTCTTAGGCATCATTATTCCTTTCAGTCAGTCTGAAACTTGAATAGAGTTAGGTATAATATTTGGTCTACCAAGAAAAATAGAAAAATAAGAATCCTTTTATGAATATAATGAAGTTCTAGCTACTGTAGAATAGTTACTAATGGAGTTACACTAAGATCATTTAGCATATTTTCTTCAACCTGGATTATAATCCAATTTGCTTCTGGCTTCAAGGTACTAGATTTCACATAAATAATCTTTTTATTTCATCTATTTATAGCATTACTTCATCTTTTAATAGCATTACTTACCAAAATTACAAAATGAAGTCAGTAAAAATATATTGCTAATAGCTTCTAAATACAAATACTAGAAAGCAGGGAATAAGGATTCTGTTAGAGAAATTCTTCTCATTTCAGAACAGTTCAAAAATCAAGCAAACAAAAAATGATTGTATGTAAGATGGTAACAACTACCTTATAAACTGGCTGAATAAGCTTGTAGTATTGCGAATGATCCGAGCAGCCTGGGATTCCTCATGCTGACATCTTTGTATGGTCAGACCATCATCCATATGGCCTTCTTGGTGTAATATAACCTATTGAAAGTCAGTAATGTAAATATCACAATGATTACTTTAAAAGCCTTTGTGCTTTTCAATATTTTGTAACTTGTTTCATTATTGCATTGAAAACAGTAATTGCATATACTGAGCTACTATTTGTTAATCACTATCTGAACACCTGTTTACTAATTAATTACAAATTTTTCAGTCTCACACAAAAGTTATTTAAAGAAGACATTTTAATGTACCTTTATTCTCCTGCAGTTCATGAAACATATACACTTATCAAATATTTTCCAACTGAAACAAAAAATGTCATTCTTTCTGTATTCTGGCTGTCAGGGAAGGAGGATATTCACTTTCTTAAGTATCATTTACTACACACTCACACGTGAAAAGTCTACTGACAAGTATCAGGATGAGTTACAAAACAAAAAAATGACAATGCAGCTACAGGGGTAACAACGTTTGTGAGTAAATTCTGACTCATTTAACTATTTTTTACACATTATGTTGGATTATTAACAGAAACAGATGTGAACATCATATGAACTTCAAGCAATAACAGAGATCCCTTGGTAGATTTTTAATTTTCCCCTTTAAGTAAATACCCAATTTCTCAAAAAGCAAGCATAATTTTTGGGTACAACAAAAACAAGTCTTGATCAGTTTGAGATAGTAAAATCCTCCAGCACTTGTATAAGAATTAAATGCCAGTTATCCTGCTTCTTTGCTCAAGAGTAACTTACCAAATGCTCCACTGAAAAATGTAATTTTTTAGCTCTGAGATAGTAAAAATTTGCTCCCTAACTTTCCAGTTAGCTGGGTAACTATTCAGTGCCTTCAGAATTAACAAAGAAACTAATAATGTTATACAAGGGGTTACTGCCACAAATGGGAAGGTTATTTACTAACACCTTTTTGTACATAACTGGTATATAGTTACACCGGAAAGTGATGGGTTTTTATATTTGGCAGGCTCCAAAGTACACATGCACTCTGTTCCAGAGTGCTGAGGAAGTGTTTTTAGAAAAGTCAAACATCACCTTATGAGTTTATCTAGACCCCAGAATCCATGGAAAGGTGTTGAAGAAAACTAGAAAGACATTTTTGAATGAGAATATTGATAATATTATCTTAAAGCAGACTGGTTTAGATATTGGTCATTCCTCTTTGTTCAAGTACTTCTTTATGTAGAGTCACACTGTGGGTGACTGTTAGCTTAAATATCACTGCTTCCATAAAGAAGAGTCCTGGGGTCTCTTAACCAAACAATAACTAAAGAACTGTTCTTCCCGTCACAAAACTAGTAAGAAAACATTTGACGATCAGATAATATTTCCTCAGGTCACTGCGTGTAGCTCCAGATTTTGGAGCTACAGGAATGCTACAGGAAATAAAAAAATTTGATAAATAGGATATTAATGCTGCCATTCCTTGCAACGTAATTGCACCTTCACCTCTGTGAGGTAGATATGCACTCTTCTCCCTAAGTATGGAAAAGATGAGGGAAGAGAGAAGTCTTTTAGAAGGATCTAATCTTCCCTGTTTTCTCTGACCAAAAAACCCTCACCTAAAATCATCCAAAACCACTCAACAACAGGAAAGTGCTATTTAGAACTCCACTAAGCAGATCATGGCCAGAAGCATCCAGCACTGCCTACTCCAGCTCCTCAGATAAACCACTTCCCTGTGTATAAAGGGGAATTTGGCACTGCCTTGCATGTTGAGGTACAGCAGAGCGTTGGTTTTGATGAACACCCTGAGCAATGGTTCCCAGAACGTGAATCCACATGTAGCATACGTTTCACTGAGCTCTAGCATTCTGGAACTCTGCAGTTCATAGCTGGCATAGCTGGCAAAGAAGCAAGCTCTCAAACTGAAAAGACAGGCATCCATCATTCATGTGGGATGGTGCAGGGATGCTGAATAGAATTTTGATGTAAACACCATCACTACCTGGCAAAGTCTTGAACTCTTGCTTACCAAGATATCAGAGAGAGATACAACAGATAAAAATTCTGGCAGAAATCATGCAACAGAAGCCTCATAAATTATGCCTTTTTGTGTTTTGTGTCTTGCAAAGACAGCATGATAACTAGATACTAGAAACTACACCACAGCCAAACAATGGAAATTTTTACTTGGCATTTAGAATTTTTTAACGGAACTAATTCCATAGCTGTCTCCTCCTTTCTACAGGTTTGCAGCAACTATCAGTGATAAAAGCTAGGTGATGTGAAAAAAACACCCTTTGCCTCTTGCAAACATAAGCTATTTCTCAATCCTCCTAGAGCTACTGAAGCATGTTACAAAAAGTGCTCAAGAAGGATTACAGTGACTAAAAGGGAAAAGTCTCCTGAGAAAATGATGGTGGAGGATGCATATAAAGCTATAAATTCACTTTCACTTTACAAAATAAATTTGATATGAAATTTAAAGGGATGTATATATCTAAACTTGCTTACAAAACTATAGTCTAATACTGCATTTTGCAGAGGACGTGTTTCTTGCCTCCACAGGAATATCAATTACAGGAAGTGAGAATGTTTGGGTTTGTTTGAAGGCACTTAACAGGAGAGAATTCCCCAGGTTAAGGGGGCAACAACAGATCTGGACTCTTTGAACATGAATGATACAGTTTGAAAGGAGAATAAATCCGACAGGCAGTCATGGAAGTTCCTTTAGTCCCTTGCAGCTGAACAAAAGACTCGGAAAAAAAACAACCTACTTTTCACAGGAAGCTATTGCAAAATTCTTCATTGAATACAGAGGAAGAATCTGCATATTGACTCTTCAAGAAGTAAAACTGGACCCTCTGAGTAAACAGAGTCCCATAGCCAATGCTGGCATGGGAAAGGAAGAGGCCATCATTGTGTGATTAAAACCCTTATCAAGAAAACACTGAATGACTAGCATACAAAGAAGAATTCCTCTGACCAGCCAGGTTGCTGAGAAGTGAAGGGGTTGGGTACACATTTTTTCCTTTTTTTTTGTTCTAATGATAGATTCAAGCTGTAAAAAATCTATAAATACAAAATCAAAGAATTATTTGGTAATGATGCAGTTATGCGAATCTAGTGCTAAACCCCTTAATTCTGAATGAAATATAAACATAATTTGAAAAGATAACAGGTCATATGCCCCTAATGAAGAATATACTCGTACCCTATAATCAAAAGGCCGAAAGATCTTCATGCCGCACCACAATTACATCTAACATTTTGACCGGAATTTTTTTGTTAATAGCCCTTATGAAACTTGAGAAGTTCTTAGGGCCTTCTTAAGTAACAAATTTAATTGCCATTTCATACAATACACTCAATTACAAAAATCTAAAACACCAGTGATGTAAGATAACTTACAAGTTTATACCCTTAAACATTTAAATTTAGATTTTTAAAAAAGTGATTTGACCATTCAGATCAGGTATTTCCATATTTTACTGAAGTGCCAAAAATAAAAACTGAGCCCAAATTATTATTTTCTTCAGGCAAGAAAAACAGCTAAATACATTTTGTAGTGGCAAAATTTTTCTTCAGTTAAATAGTTATGTTAATATCCACAGTTGTTACCATTTTTAGAATGAATCATTCACATAATTTTCAATGAAACAGCACAAACCAATTGAACTCACAATTGCCACATTGCTAGAATGGTAAAAAACAGGACAGACAAAAACTGTTATGCAACTAACATTCATTTTACAAGTATTTAAAAAAACCCTCAAACATTACCTTTCTTTTCAAGGGACCTAAACGTGCTGATTTAGCATCTTGTGCCTTGTAAGTCAGCCATAAGGCACTGGCCACATGTTGGACAAAACAGATTGAATCACCATACTTTATTTCTGGGACTCCCATTCCGTCAATGTCACGTTTAAGACTGGAATCCTGCTTTTCTTTTAGCTCCTAAGAAGATAAAATAAAAGCTGTCATTTAACCTCTGTACTAGATCAGGATAAACCATTGCATTCTGTATTGAAACACATTCTAACACTGAACAATGTTTATGCTACTTATGTTGTTAAGATGCAGCTAAATTTCATTTCACATAATTTCTGTTCTATCCAATTAATTAGTCAGATTCTGATTAAAAATAATTTTAAATGTGAAGCATGATTTCAGAAAAAACAAGCAAAATGCATTACCACGTAAAGATATACAACAAAAAAAGTCTTAAATATTCAACCTAACCTAATCAGTAGTTGAGTCACTGATGTAATTGAAGGTTCAGTTTATTAAAGTATGGAGAACTCAAAATTACTAAAATTTTCAAATTTTATCTTAAGTACAAAAAAGAAAACAGAAACATATTTTGAAGTTTACTTAAAATACTTTCATGCTAGAGAATTTTTTGCTTATAAATAGTATATACAGTTCAAAACTTTACTTGGAATAATGCTTCTGTATTGCAACAACCAGCAAAGAAGAAAATACTAATTTTTAAAACAAGTACAATTTGGCTTTTACATTTATTTTACTTTTACATTTCTAAGGGGTTTTTTACATTAATTTTAATTTTCTATTTATCCTCTTTGTAAGAGGAATTGGATCCTTTCAAATTTATTTTAAAGGCATTGCTCGATGCTTGGCTCGAACACCCAGTACAATTTTTAAGCCCAACCTTTTTCTCCTTTAGCCTTCATTCATAACCAGAGGATTTTAAGTCTCCAGCACAAAAGCCAGTATTTTTTTCTTTAAAATAAAATAGTTTCCCTTTCAAAATTGAATTCAGGAATAAGAACATAATTATGCAATGAATTCTGTAATAGCAAATTATGGATGCATGTGCATGTGTGTGATTACACTAATTCAATTATATCATTTTTGTATGATTTCAAGTGTTGATGGACTTCAGCGTAGATATTTGTTCATTTGTTGCTAAGTAAAAAAAATACATTAAACATTGATACGCAGTTTAAATCATTATATGCATATCAGGTTTTCTTATTTCATTTCAGTTTACTGAATGTTCAACATCTGTGGAGTAAAGAGGAGATCTGTTTTAACTATGCTAATCTATTTTCATTTATATGGAATTTAGCTGTCACATTTCAACAATAATTTTAGTTGAAACAGATAGCATTATAATGTCAAGATGAAGCAGAATGAAATTACAAGGCATTCCTTGGGGATAACATTACAATATCAAGACTAGGGAAATCATGTCACATCATATTGATGTGGACTGCACTATCCTGTACAGATAAAGATGAACTCTTTCAATACACATTTACAGTGAGGCTATTAAATGAAAAATACAGTAAAACAGCACCATTGCATTAACTGTCAGCAATTATTTTGTTTTACAGAGGAACCTGAAGAATAAAAAATTTTTCTCAGTTATTATGTCTGCATCAAGAATCAAGCATCAATGAATATTTCAATGAAAGAAATCATAATGTGTTAACAAGTTATACAAATTAGGTTACTATTTTTGAGAAAAAAAAAAGTGTGAAACATCCTTTTTAACAACACTAAATGTAAAGAAAAACCAAGAATTTTCAAGTCGCAGAAATAAAGCCTTAGAATGATTTTGGGGGACTGAAGGCTGTTCTCACTTTAAGCAATACAGCATAAATTCCTCTTCGTGAAGTTTTGCACTTTGTGCTCTGTCCAGTTTCTCTAGGATTTCAGCCAAGTCATTTGATAGCAGTGTGCAAAGAGAGGGTGTACTTTCTAACAGCTGAAAAGTATAGTCAGATAAAGATTATCAGGGCAAGGGGGGGGCAGACATCTCTTATCTAGATATTCGTACATATGTTAGCAGCAAAATATCCAAACACTTTCTCCTTCAAAATCCTCTGTTCACAACCTATTCTTAGTTTAACACCCTCAGGTCATGAATGAATCAAGTCAAAGAAAACAAATCACATCATGAGTCTGGAAGATGGCAAAGAAAAAAAAAATAACAGTAACAAAAAATAATTTAAAAAAAAGGAATGAACAAAGGAACTTGGGGCAAATCTGTCAAAAAAACCAATTTTCACAAGATATTTAATGTAATAGAAGGGCAAGATTTAGAAAATGAGAGAATTCAGAGTCATAGATTCCTACGTGATAGAGGGAAGGTAAGGAATGGCAATGTGAACAGGACAAATAAACCCAACTGTCTTTACAATGATTTTTCATCTTGACAAGTCATCTTGAAAAAGCATAGTAGAGAAAAAACCTCTTAGGGGTATGTAAAGCTCTTAAGATATCTAAGAATGGTAAGACAACTTAATTGCTGTACTCTTATTAAATCTAACCTATGTGAGGTAATTAAAATTGTATCTTTTGGTGTTGCACACTATTAATGCATTAAAAGTACTGCCGTAGCTACCCTAATTTAACAAAAGAAAAAGATAAAAGGTCTACAAATATAAGACCAGAGGACTGATACATTGAGCTTACCTATCTTGCTAGTGGGCTTACTGTACTCTGTACACTTTGCTGTATACATTTCTGCACCCCAGCAGGCAAGGAAAAAAAAAAAGGAGTTATTTTAATTCTACCTTCTACTTTCTCCTGCCATGTAAAATAAGTAGAAAATATTGCTTAATACTGTATTTGAAATGCAGTGCCTACTGGGAAACAATAATTGTAAAATATGAACTTACAAATAAATACTTGAACTTTTAGAGATAATTGTAGGTAAAGGACTTTGTAATACCTATCATCTTATTTCAAAAAAGAATTAAACTGTATGATTACTACTAAACTATTACGACATCCTAATGCCACGTTGAGCCCCTAAGATAGCTACATGCTGGCAGTAGTATTAAAACTATATCAAATCCCTCTGCATGAGTCATCTGTGACTTTTGAATGTGTCAGAATGTTACCTATTCAGACTACACCAACAACTTCTTCATTGTCAATTGTATATATCATTATGAAAACAAAATCTCATATACTAATTCTGGGCTACAACAATTTTTAAATAAACAAATATTTTTAAATATGCTCTTGCTCTCCACTTTGTTTATTCTCCAAGAAATTCATAAGCAGATTCAAGGTTCTGCTCAGCAGAGTATACTGAGCCAAGTACTGTGCTGGAATGAGAACATCCCATTTCAAAACAGGATTCCATCTGCTGTAGGGAAACTGCGGTCTCTGTGGTCACAAGGCATTACAGAACTGTTGCCTTAAAATATAAAGGATGACATTTTAAAACTTTGTTAAAAGTAAGCCTCATATTAAGCTCAACAAAAGGCACAACTTTGGGGGTTTTCCACCTATTTTTGATGCTTATAAGCTTAGTTTGCAGTATTTTGCAGTAAATACATATTATTGCTTATGCTGTTTTCATTGATATCAGTACCATAATGTTCTTTAGCATTTTTGTTCACTTTTTCAAAAGCTCCCTTCTATTCTTATTTATGTAAGGACATATTAAGGAAAACTCTAATTTGAATTTTATATTTTTAAATATCTGTTTTGATTTCCAGTGTCACCTAGGAAAAGACACCAGAACAGTGAAAGTAAATACATTATGAATGCAATCACAGGTTCTGGAAAGGAAGGAACATACAAGACTGCTGAGGTGGTATGTAACAATACTGAGGATGAAGGTGTGCTTTCCCAACAAGAGGGTCTCTGTAACAACTATTGGAAAAATAAGACTTGAAGTCATGTGTTACAGGCTTCTGGGAAGCCTCGGGGATTTGGTATACTCCACATAGCTCTGTTTACTGGCAAAGATAATCTCTTGTTTCCACAAAATCCCTTTTGCTGGCTTCAAACTGGAAAGAATACCTCAATGGAGAAATGTTTTATTTCCTTTTGGATACTCCACAGCAATGTAAAGGCTGGACTGGACTTCCCAAGGTCCTTTCCAATCAGAATTATTCTATGATTCTAAAGGAATGGAGGCCATAAACAGCCAGGTATTCCAGCACCCTATTTTTAAGGATCTGTACACAGCTGGATAGGAAGGTATCAGACTGTTTCCTTGAAATTTCCCTTAATTCATGCCACACTAATGTCCAGGCAAATGAAAATATTTCTTCATTGAGAAAATGAACAAGAGAAAAAAAAGGTTTACAAATACATATATGTGCAGAAATTAAGATAATCACACTTGCATATATCTAATATGTCTATTAGTTCTACAGTTCTTTTCCCCCTCAATCTGTACGCGATCAGCACTTGGCTTTAAGAGTCCTTTCCTTATTACAGTCCAGATCAATCTCTGGGGTTTATTCACTTCCAAAAACCTCACCTTTCTTTCTTCATGAAGAGTTATCACTGCTTGTTCCCCTCACCTTTGGAAACACTAATGTCTCTACCCATGGGCCAGTGCAGCTCTCACCTGCCCAGACAATAAACAACTATTCTTAATCTTGGCACAGGCAAAAGCAAATTTATAACCTATTGTGAGATAAAAATATTCTTTTCTATATAGGACAGTACAAATCCTAGGATGATGAGACACTGAACTTGTCATATAAAAATATACATTAACAACCACAGTATGTACAAACGCAAAAGAAGGGATAAATGCATTACACAGCCATTATTGACTTTTGCATAATTATTTACTACTGTACTTCACCTTAATCATTTGGGGGATTGTAACAAATTTCAGTAATGTGCCATTGAGGCACACCTCAACAAAAAGAGTAAGACAATAGGGTACGTTTATTCAATGTAACAAAATATTTATGAGTATGCAAACATAAACATAAAATTTATATACTAAAAATTTATACATTTCTATTCATAGATTAAAATATCAAGAAATTACAGGACAGTTGATGTCCAATTAGGCAGTGAGTACATTATAGGAACTGGATCACAATTTTAAACCAGTAACTGCGGCATTCCTGGCATACTTACCATCCTTACCAGTGTGCCACGGTTTACCAAAACCAGGAAAAAATTACAGCTGTAATAAATGCCCCTGCACAATATCATACATACGATCTACACTGCATAGCCTTTACACTGAAGAAAGAACCAGAAACTATTTGGTGAGCATCTAGCAATCTAAGAATATTTCCTTATAGTTTTTTAATTATTTTGGTTGGTTAAAATAAAAATTCTCAGCATACTGTATACAGTCACACTAATAAAATAAACATTGCTACTTTAAACATGCTGAAATTTGCTTTATTATACTAACAGAAGTCTGGCATCTGTCAAGACCCTATATCTAGTTTTAAAGATTCATTTTCACTGCCCTTCAGGGACCATACAGAGTTCAGAATTACATGGAACATGTAACTTCTCATACTTAAAAAAACCTGTATTTTACCAGCTATGACAACTATCTATAAGTAATATCATGAAAGCACATAAAAACTTTTCATCATCTTTGGTGTGAAAACCTTTCACTTTTCCAGAAAAAATCGTTGATTTTGCCTGTCTCCATAATCTTTCCTCATTCTCTGTCACTGGTACTTTTTTTTCTCAGCTGGAAATTATGAAAAGGCTAGTAACATGCCATTAGCATCTCACTAAAGAGCACAGCTTGAAAACTTATGGTTTAGAAATTGCTGACTACAGTTTCCTTGCAGTTCACCTATGAACACACTGCACAAAGAATAGGAAGGGCAAAATTTTGCTCAACTGAACTGAACTCAATTGAATTCAATTGTAACAAACAGAGCTGGAACAAATAAAATCCTAATGAGATTCTGTCCAACTAAAATGTTTCTATAATGATTAAAGCATTCATGGTAAAGCAGTGTATCTCACATAGTATTAGTTTTCAATCTTGTTTTTTTAACCTGTTAACAGTTTAGTCTACCCTAAAATTTGTTCATAAAATCTGTATTTTTCCTCAAAGAAACCTTTGTTACTCTTGACACAGGTTATTTACCTTTGTATTTAAAAGCATAATCCCTATCAATTGCTTCAGTTTAGAAATCACAAATAGCTTATGAAGTCATTGAACCAACTCAGATCTAGTATTTGAGTGCTTCACATTTAAGACAAATTTGTACTGATGTTATTTACCTTTGATGCTCTAAAACAAAAGGCAGTAGATGTTGTGTCCGACTTTTCTCTTTCCAACATTGCAAGTCCTTCATCTTCATTCAGAGCCAAGTACTTTCCTGTTGTAATATGTCGAAGACGGAAAGGTTGTCCCCATCTGATGTGACTTCCACTCCAGCTGAACACATGAGACATCAAAAAATAATTTAGGAAGTAAGCAAATATTTCTATTTCGGGATTTAAGGATGTTCAGAAAATATAATGTGCTACATGTAATCCTTTTTGCTTTTGATTTCAGTTTTATTACGGTGTTACATACAGCATCCATAAAAAAATCCTACACGTTTCTATAAAATACTAAAGTGTAAATTGACTGCTTAAACAAAAGAATTAAAACTAAGCGAGGACTCAACGTTCCAAAGAACTACATCTCTGATAGTTATGAGAGCATTTCATTTGTAATCACAAACACATCAAGAGTAAAACAAACATACTGTTCAGAAGGCCATCAAAGTTAAAACGTATACACCTTTACAGCATGTATTGAAATTTCACTTGCCACAAATTAAGATATCTAAACACCTAGTTAATCACCACAAAATCATGAAGGATAGTACTGTTCTGATTTCCACTCATGCTTCTAAAATTCATAGTGAAAGCTAGGAAAGCATTTTACTTTTGGACAGAAGCAATGTCTCAAGCAGACATATCTCATAGAACACTGCTTTTGATATGGAACATAGACCAAAAAAAGTCTTAAAATACTGTCATCCCCCATATGATTATACTATGGTAGATTATATTTTTGATAATTAACTTATTAACGTACATCATATAGCAGGACAAATATATTACCCATGGTCTGCAACAATGGAATTGATTTTAACATAACAAGAGTTCTAACAAAAAGGTTCAAAAAATATCAGTACCTTATTCGAAGGGGTTCTACTCTCCACAAAGACCTTGCTCGAACACCAGCTCCTCCAGTTTCATAAAGTACTTTCCTACAGAAAAGATTCAGAAGGTCATTCTCTTATGTTTATTTGTGCTACATATTATTTATCACTCACTCCTCTTTAAACTGTGTAGGACTCACTTCTCCCCAGCTACATAGATGGAATTGAATGGACAGAAGTTTCCTGCTTATTAGTGAGAGCACTATACACAATCCAAGCATCCCTGGTAAGTTAGGCTATTTCCATTAAGCTATTCTCTCTAAGGACTTGATAAAAATACTTTGCCTTCAAAGTAGCTGAGAAACTTTTGCAGTCATATAAATATGTAATCCATACAATTCTCAAGAGATCAATCTAAATTACTAATGGTCTTAAGTATAAACAAAAATATATAAAAATGCACCACAACTTACTTATGCTGTGAATCACTCTGATCTGTAGATGGAATTGTTAAGCACTCATCATGGCCATGGAAAAAACGTACTACATGCCCACCAAGAAGATATCCTGTAGAATAGCACACCTACTCATTAGCTTAAACATAAACAATATGAAATGACACTCTCAAAAATAATATTAAAAATTCAAAAGACCTAGGTGAAATCTACTTTCCAAAATTTTCACTAACTGAAATTAAACAAGAAGAACAAATTTAGTATGACAACATATTATTTTTTAGGGTCTTTTTCAGTTAAGAATATTTTTTTTCTGAAAATGAAGACAAAAAGAAACCAATCTCTTAACATTTAAAAACCAAACTAGGATTCTGGGGCAGAAAAGGAAAACAAAAACTTCTGCAACAATTACTGTTTTGAAAACTGAATGTTTTAGGTAAAAGCCAAATCAAATATATAATACCAGAGTTTCCTCCCTCTTAATGCAATTGAAATGTTCTCAATACAAAATGATTTGGTGAATTCATCAGTTTGTTCTGACATTTATAATTTGTGTCAAAATCAAAACTACACAGCAACAGCAGGAGACAGAGGACAGAAAAACACTTAGCGGTTCTGCAGATTAAGTTTAATGGAAGCTAACTTTCCAACCCATTTAACACAAAGACTACAGGTCAAAACCAGGCACTTTGCCTCACAGGAAAAAAAAAAAAGACAAGGAAAAATGGTGTAGGAGTAGAATGATTCATCATACCCTCAGTCCAAACTGTTCTGACCTTGTAAGTGAACTTAATTCCTTTTAAAAGAACACACACACATAGGGGAGGAAAGGTAGAAGGAAACTTTCATACTGTGCAGCCAATTAAATATAAATTTGTAAATAAGGAAAACAGTAACTGGCAATTATCCTGTTGCCATGTAACACAAAGGTCAAAGGAAAGAAGGAATGCAAAAAAAAAAAATACTTTTCTGGTATTTATGTTCTGTCAAAAACACTTCATACGTCACAAAAAGAATGTTGTCTGACTTCCAGACTAATTTTAGACTTGGGAAATCCCACTTTCTCAGCTTGTCCATTCAACTTGTGCTAGGCTTTTAAGTCCTTTGACATATGATCATCCCTCATATAAACCATTCTGAAAAGCATATATACAGATAAACCTAAGCCTAAGTAGCTGGGAAAAAACTGACACACATAAAACCTACTTCTCTGCTTGCCCCACTTTATACTTTTCTTTTTACTTTTATTTTTTTCTTTTAATTACAGAATTTTGGATTATGTGTCCAATTCTGAGCTACACAGTACTAGGGTTCCAACTACAGCAAAGGGTTACTAAGATGATTAAGAGACTGGTGCATCTTACATGAGGAAAAGCTGAGAGAACTGGGACTGCTTGACCTAGAGAAGAGAAGGCTCTGGCAGAATCTTATCAGTGTTAAAGAGTATGAAGTAAGGGTCCCCTTAGTGGTGCCCAGTGTCAGGACCAGAGGCAATGGGCACAAACTGACATACAGGATGGTCTGTCTGAATATCAGGAAACACTTTTTCACAGTGAGGGTGCCTGAGCACTGGCACAGGTTGCCCAGAGAAGCTGTGGAGTCTCCATCCTTGGAGATATTAAAAATCTGTCTTGACATAGGCCTTGGCAACCTGTTCTAGGTGGCCCTGCTTGAGCAGGTGATTGGACCAGGTCCCTTCCAACATCATCCACTCTGTGATTCTGGAAGTATTTAGGAAATTTAGCTGTCAAATCCCTGCTGTTACAGAAATCTAAAATATACTACTGACCTTCCATGATGTCTCTGCATAGCTCATTATGTTTGTCATCTGTTACAAGGTTTTAATTTTACTATAGGATGGCTTTTGTGCTTGCTTCTTGCAGAAGCAATAAGTATAACAAGGAAAATCCATATTCCGTATGCTCTTAAAATGAAAACCTACACACACTCAGATAAGCTTCTTATGGGCCAGTGCACAGAAACACTGTGGGATGCTGATCTAAATCACTTGGGATTAGGAGGACCCAAACGTAGTTCAGATAAGTCTAGTGACTACTAGTCTCTAGCGTCAGGGTAGTCTACTTCTATCAAGACTCAGCATAGCTGATCCCAGGGAAATTCAATATCTCTTTCAGGTCCCTTAGAGTTCCATTTTTTTTCCTATGATCCTGTATATTATTACATCATAAGTGATTAGTTTTAGGGGCAAGTGGTACAAAATGATCCTGATTTAAAGAAAATTTATCATTCATGAATGTGGAGGGCTGATACTTTGAATAGAGAACAGCAAAGGTGAAGTACAATGTCTGTGATGACAGTGTTAATGACAGAGTATGGCGCTGAAATAAGGAGCAATATTGAGTGGATGAGCCTTTCATTACAGAACAAGATATTTCTCAAATGGAATAAGGTGACGTTTCTCAAACATGGTTGCAAAGTGCAGTCAAGTACCTAGAAAGAAATCCTAACCCTGTGGTGTGAGATTTAGGATGATTAAGAGGATGCATTTAGAGAGCTCATTTTCATGGACTATTACAGAGACACAGTAAGGGAGCATGGCTGTGAGATCCAGAAAGGATATTGGGCACATAGCCTTAAAGAAAACAACTAAGAGACTGAAATAGGAACTATGAGAAACTTGCTTTCCATTTTGCATGTACCTTTGTCTCTCTTCTGTTATTTCTGTTACAGGGTGATTGAAAATCCTATGCAAAATTTGTTTACTGGCTTTATTCTGCAGCTCCTACTCCCCAAAATTAAACTGAAGACAACAAACTTATTTGTTGCTCTATCAGTTTTCATTTCTCATGAAGTTTTTTATGATTTGCTACTCTAAAGTTACAGCACTTAGCTTTCTCTCAGTTAAACCAGTTGATATATCTGCATTTCCCTGTTTTCCCTTCCATTATTATTCTCTCCTGTGCTCATTTTCTTTATTTTCATTCAGCTATTTTGTTTCATGCTTTAAGGGTGAGGTTTTTTTTTTCATTTTCACTCTTTATGAAAAACAATACAAAGTAATCTAAAGTATATACATTTCCAAATAAATAAAATTACAAACCTTCTGTAATATTGCTTCCTGAGCATGTAGGATGTACGTTCCAGAGTGTCTGCATAAAGGAGGCATCCACCTGAATACTTCCATTTGACATTGAGAGATGCTGAAATATGATGACAGTAAGAGGAAACAGTGAAATTTATGCACTGAAAAATATTTAGTATATTAATTACTCAAAAAACCACAAGTATACAAATATTCTTTAAAAATTAGTAGTCACTAGCTTTTACAATGTACTTTTTTTCTAGATCTAATCAGCAGACTCCAGCTGCAGCTTAGAAATCTTCCACAGTTACATAAATAAAAACTTCCCAAGATGAAGAATGCTGAAGTACACCTCAGGATAAAGGCATGGAAACAGTCTGGTTCTAGGTGGCAGGAGCCTTTCACTGAGGGGAAAAAAGTGCATTATTTCCCAGATTAGGAAAGATTGAATTCATATGAATCCCAACCGTTTTCCCTCACTCCCCATAGTACTTTGTATTTTCCCACCATGTGTCCACTTACTAAAACAAACCTACCAGGTATCTTTCAGAGGACACACTGACCAGGATAAGATCATCACCTATTCGAACTTTTTCTCCTTCTGACCTTTGTTTAGAAGCAGGGTGTATTGTCCACCAGCATGCCTCACCTAAAGGACAGAGACACTTATCAAAGGTATACAAAACAGGCAATTCCCAAGAAATTTAAGGATATCTTTATACAACATTTAAATATCATAATAAAGAATTGTGTCTTATAAGACATTCATCTTCTAAAACAATGTCATTCCTCTTTTTAATCTTTTAATTTGAATCTTTTCCCTCAAAACTTTTGTCAACCAGTCTTTGCCAAAACTGAAGCTGTTTTTTCTCTGGGTTTTTCTAAGGCAACTAGCCACTTACAAAACACTGCTCAGAACTGCTCTCCCTTCAATGCTCCCACTGCCAGCAAATAGCTGACAGCTACCTCAGTCTTACTTATCAACTTTTGTGTTTTCTTTTGTTTAATGTTCATATTTAATTCACAATATTCTGTATCATTTCCACTCTAAGCTACATTTATGTTGTAGAATGGAGAATTTTGAAACAAATACTCCATAAATTTACACTCCATAAATTTGCTACACTAAAATATCAGTTCCGGCAGCAGTTCCATTAGCACTACATATGAATACAGGATAGCTAAACCTAAGCGTGATAACCACAGAACATTTACTACACATCAAATATAAAATACCAGATTACTTTGCACACACACAGAGAGCCCAATTCTGGGAAGATTACCTAATTCATTCCAAAATTTCACACCCTTCAGGGTTTACTTCAGACCCTGAAGAAAAGTTAAATGCAGCTTTCTCACTGGGCAATGCAAAGGGGGAGAAAATGAAACAAAGACAAAATTGGTAGTATAACAAAACACAAAGATTCTGTTATTGTTTTGCTTCATTTCATACTTTTGTTTTTCTTCAGTTCTTTTATCAATGGGCTCATCACATTTTTTCTGTTTTCCTGCATTAGAAGTTACATACCTCTTTTGTGTCATTGTTACAATGTACATTGTGAATGCACCGATATATGGCTTTTCCATAATGTAATTCTACTGAAAGTGCCAAATCACACGAATAGAAAACAAACACATCAAATTTGTTTTATTCAATAGCATTTTTTTACTTTTTCCATTATCACCAACGTTACTGCAGTTGTGGTAACTGATCATTTGCAAGGCACTCTCACACTCTTACACAAAGTCTGTTAATTTACTGAAAGTCATCAGTATTGACAATCATAGTTTACTTTCTGTCATCTTATTTATAATGAACATATAAGCATGACATTAATGGCCTACAGTGCCATTAATCTTAATGCCTCTTATAAAAGGTGTGATACATTTTCCATCAAAAATAACTTGCCATACCTGCTGCATTTTCTCGTAGTCCCACATCAAATGCAAGTTTATCTGTCTGGGATCTTGAGGATGTTAAACATGTCAAATACTGCAAAACAGTGAAGTTATCGAAAACAAAAACCCAACAGTATCCCTTAATACACATGCCAAATTAATACATTCACATTACTCCATCTTCAAATCAACCTGTGCTTAATTGTTTTAAATTAGTTAAGCATGGTGCTATTTTTATACAAGCTCTTCCTGACTTTAAAAAAATCAAAATCCTTTTCCACTATAGTACATATTTCCCTGCAATTTAGCTCCTACCTTCCAAAGTTTCAAATAGTTCATCAGATAGAAACAGGCAAACATCTTATTACTGCATTACCGTAATAAACTTGCTTCATGAAAGCATAGCAAACACATCAAAAGGCAGTAATCATACTTGCAACTCTGGTATATCAAGGCAACTGCAATTAGTATGGTTCATAAACATAAGTAACAAGAGTTTAAAGACTAATGTAGAATCTTCTAGTACAGGAAAAAGGAGGGAAGATGTTTTCTTGACTTCTCATTTCATCGGCCTTCTATTAGGTATGCTTACATGGTCCCTAATAAGTCAAAGATCCAGAAGAATTAAAATTTTACAGTTGCACAATGTAGTTAAACAAAATTTATACAAGGTAGCCTGAAGATAGCATGTTTGTGGGTATAGTCTCTGGGAACTATGGGATGCTAAAAGGAAAACCTTATCTTTAAAATATGATGGGAAAAACAACGTGTATCACAACAAATGCATTTACAATAGCAGCAACTTGCTAATGGAATTACCATTAAAACGTCTTCCTTAATATCACAGAAATCATCTATGGCTAAGGGAGCTTATCGGCTACATTTCTGAGTGAAATGGATTGAAAAATCTTAGTTTAAAATGTAAGGGCCACTTCCATTGTGTTGAGACACCATAAATTATTCAATTTTAATTTTTTTTTTTAATCTAGTGCAGGAGAGAACTTAGAACATTCTTCCAAACATCTATTTTTTTTATTTTGATAAAAAGATGATTATTTGAGTTTTGTTTTACTCAATCTCTGCAAACACTCTTTCACTTACCATTTCACTGAATGAATGTCGAAGTAGTATAGCATGGCCGTACAGCAGGGTTCTGTGACCACCCCCTTGCGCTGCCTACAGAACATGACAGAGAAAGTCAGAACTCTACTGCACTATGTGGACTATGACCACAATTATATACCAACATGAAGAGCTACTACAGTTCAAGTAATAAGTGCAAATATTCAAGCAAATTACGAAATGTATATGCTGGGCAAAAATCATAATAATGAAGTAGCTACAGCAATAGCCAAATATCTGTCAAGGGAACAAATGTTGGTCTTGGACAGAGACTCTTATTGTGACCTAATTTTTATTACAATTAAGTAAAACCACAGCATTTTCAAATAATGTTTTAAATTAAGTAAGATACTGCTTACCTTTCTTATAAACTTCTCAGAGGCATTAAAAAAGTAATAACAAAATAATACATTATTATATAAACATAATTATGTAAATATGTAATATTATGTGTTATAATATAACAATACATTATAACAATTTATATACACTAAGAGAAATCTGAAAGAGGAAAAGCACACCTATTGCCCAGAATAGTTTAAGCATGTACTAAGGATATCTACTTTCTAGGATTAACATTATCTTAAGCATTTACCAGATTCATTAAAGCAACTGCATTCAAATTTCAACATAGCAGCTAGTAATTTTGAATATGAAAATTTATGACAAGACCAGGGAGAAGCAAAACTGGATTTTCCATATTTTTCCTTTAAAGAATGTAACGCACATCTTTTGAGCTCCTTTTGGTGACCAGAAAAAAAATAAATTCCAAGGGGAGAATCTTAACAAGAAAGTTACCTATGGAATAACAGACAATAAGCTTTATAGTTTCCAGGTCTGCCTCTCTCTCTGGTCAGCCTTTTTCTGCATGTACCATATTATTTCCTAGTTATTTATAGATAACAGGTTATTACCTAGAGCATACAGTCTATTAAAGTTTCAGTAAGCAATCATTGCACAGCCAGTCACAGATAGAGTTACACGTAGATTTCCTGAAAAAAACCAGATTCACTGTTGGGTAACAAATGCTTAAGTAATGCTTTGATGCATCTGATTTACAAATAGATAAAATTGAAAAACCTTTCAATATGGTGAATTGTTGCTCAATAATGAAAAGACTGCAGAATGAATAGCAATTTATAGTTCAAGAGAAAAATATTTAAAAATTATACTATAGCCATTACTATCTTTAGAGAAATTCTGATTTTAAAGGTATTACTTCTGCATAGATGGATATGACATCCAAAAAAAATATTCTCAAGCAAATAAAACACCCTTTTGATTCTCCTTTCTAGGATATTTTCTTAAATCATAAAATTCCCCTCCTCCCACATATTATTCTATTTAATTTTCTAGGATTGTACTAAAAAAGGAAGAAAACACTTAAATGCATGCACAGTATATGAATCCCAGAAAGAAATTAAAAGATATCTCATAATGAAAAAAATCCAGCATAAATTTATATTTGTCCAAAAAAATAAATTATAGTGAAACATTATCTTTAAGTAAATTTCTTTATATAATACTGAGATTACTTGCATTTTTATATTTGGTTTCTTCCTCATTTTTCCTTTTACTTAATGTGACAGTCTTAACTCTGTGTGTAAGTACAATAAAAGAAAAATTACAGCTCTAGACATGAGTTTTCCATTTCTACAAAAAATAATAATGAAAAGTGACAGAATACCTAGCTCTGCAGATTATTTGCATCATAATTAGTTGCCATTTAGTCTTATGAAATAAGCAAAGCCATAGAGTTCTACCATGTTCTGTTTGTAAGAGAGTAAAAGTTCAATTCAATTCAATTCACCTGCAATTGGAGATTTAGACTCAAAGGAAACAAATTAAGCCCACCCAGGCTTTTGGACTATGCTGGGAAATCAATTAAAGCACAGCATCATAAAAGATAATAGTGAGATGATCTGATCAGGCAGCAAAAATCTCAGAGGTATGGTAAGCATCAATTCACTAAGGTTGCATGCCACAAATTCAAGAGTTTAGTCAGCTTTAGGAGACATACATGTGACTACTGCCAAATTTAACTCTAAGTGAGAGTGCAATGCAGAAGATTTTTATTTACAAAGTTTTGTCTTAATATTAATTTGTTAATAATACTTCACCCCATACATTAAAAAGTAATTTCCATTTTATTTTTCCAGATATCAGTTGTTCACTGAATAAAGGAAAACATTGATGGTGACGTCACATTTTATTTTAAAATTCCTAAAACTTATACACATGAAGATAACAGAGCAGTGGCCAACTGAATGGAGACCATAGGTCAATTTCATTTACAACACAAACTCTGCCTAAGTATATAGAACTAGACAGCTTATCTAAATTACTTACAAATGATTCACAGATGCAACAGCAAGTGTAACTTCTAAAACTTGCAGAAGTGTTAGTGTGTAGACGAGAGGTAGATCTGCCCCATCTCAACAACTAGCAATAAGGTTCAGCTTATCATTGAAAAGTGATCATTGTTTATAAGATCATTGAAAATACAGGCAAATCTGTCTCTAGGGTTTGGATTGGGCTTAATTTTTACTTATAACACCATCACCTTTACCAAACAAATAGCTTAGAAGTTGTCTGAAAAATACAGTTCTTTGTCAATGATGAATACTGTATAACAAAGTGCACAGGGTTTTTTTGGTGTCCTGATTGCTCCAGTGTAGAAGTCCTCTTTCAGTCATTCTTAGTGTATCTTAGATTTGAAGTGATAATTCAATTGAAACTATAGTTATGTGAAATGCAAGCATAATTTCAACATGTCACTTTACTGCAAAATCACTTTATACTGTAAGCATTCCAGTAAGTAAGCTTTCTCTAATATAGTCAAAAACCAAGAATCCAAAGAAGAGAATTTTGAAATTATTACTATCCAACAGTTCTTGCTCATTACCAGAGATTAAATAACTTTAAATTATACCTAAACAGTTTAGTTACAAAACTACAAAGCAATATATTTTATTTTTCTATCTGAAATAAAACAGATTTAAATTTTTCACTTTTTTCATTGATAGGACTTAATTTCTAGCTGTTAATTTCATGTGAGGATATATCAAATTAAATCTGAATACCCGAAATACCTTCTTTGCTCAGTTAGAAGGAGATAAAATATTTACATGATGAGAAAACGATTTTGCTTTCCCCATTAGCAAATATCACTATAATACAGTAATGGTTTTATGGCAATGATTTACATTTCAGACAAAACCTATTTCATACACTCTTCTCAGGTTCATAAAAGTCAGACTCAGTTGGAGGGTTCTCTTGCTCCTTTTTCAGTATCCACTTCTGGATTAACAGTAAAAAATGATCTCTGAAGCTGATGTTCCGGGTTTTGTAAATATTTCAAAAGACTAACTACTACAAAGGTGCTCCACAATGCTAAAGAGAAACGAGTATGATTACAGTAGTGGAGCAATAACGTCCCAAGAAAACAGCAAAACTGAAGAATCTGCAATGACATGAGGCCTCCCCTAGAAAATCCTGAAGCAAGGAGAGAAATGAGAACAATCCATATTCAGAAATTTAATATTCTTTGATGTCAATTTACTTACCCCTTCACTAGCATTATCCCCTGTGTTGGCCAGCATTTCTTGAAGGGCTCTGACAGATAAGGACTGTTCAAGGACGAAATTGCAGATGCAAAGGTCTGGAGGAACATACTATAAAAATAAATTAAATGGTGTAAGAACAGATCAGAGCAGGTGAAACAGGATGAAAAGCGTGTTTGAACACACATGTATTTTAATTTTAAAATCCATTCTTAATGTTTACTCATTTGTTTTTCAGATATATGCTACTTCCCTGTATGAAAATAATATAAATCTATTCTTCATAACTTGCCAGTGCAGTAACTTTACTTTTCCTAGAACTCTATTCCTCACAGTAAAAGAAAACATAGGTTCAAAAGCAAAAAGGTTTTATCTACGTATTATTGCTTTCCTATCTTTTAGAATTACACTGTGAACATTGTATTTGTTCTCTAATGTAACTGGCAAAACAGATGAGAAGGTGTATAATCTTACTTGACATATAAGGTTGATGGTCTGAACACATTTATAGCTGTCATCAAATGGCAAAGATTCTGAATCTTACAATATAAAAATATTAACTATTTTAGAATATCTTCTCAA